>NW_010362325.1:341463-384294 GCF_000414095.1 Morus notabilis
ACCATCGGTAGACTCAATTAGAATTTCTATGCTTAACGGAAATTATTAGAAATTCATATTGTGTATGTGTCTCTGTTCCACATAATCTTATTATGCGAAATACACTCATTCAATATCTCGCCATATTAACAATGCGGATAACACCGTTCCATTCTAAATGGGAATGACATGTATTAGTAATGTTCTAATTAAAGATTCCAAACTTTAATTAGATTTATTACGAATATCACTTTTTGATTATTATCCTTAAACATTATCCTCTCGTATACAACACTTATATACCATGTTTAAGGTTACATAAATAATCACGAAATTTTTATTTGATATTCATAAAATATTCATAAATATATGCACATAAAATGATGAATAAACTCTTTTATTAATTAAATAATAAATATCCTATTACATCTCATGCTTCTAGGATACTATTCTCAACAAATTGAGATTGGATTGTTTTAGGAATAAGAATTGATCCTAAAGTGTTGTCTTGTATCAGTGATAGCTGAGGATTCAGACTGAGTGGCTGGAGGAAACAGAAGCTGAGATAGTGCACCGCTAGCCACATGTTTGGTAAATTCGAGGTAGGATTTCTACCCCTTTTCCTTGTGAGCCTGTTTTCAAAAAGGATTTTGGCCTTGGAAATGTTTTAAAGAAAGGAGTTGGTTGCGAAAGAAAAACTCTTTAAAAACCATGGCTTGTTTAGCTCGTGAAATCCATGGCTTGTCCTGTCCATGGAATCCATAGCTTGTGTAGTCATGGAACATCATGGCTTGTCTAGTCGTGGGGCCCGCAGCTTGAGTAGTTCGTGGGGTCATATTAACGATTTCATAATGTTAAATGAATGGTTTCTTAAGATAAGAGATCTTGTGAACCGGTAAGAATATATTGCTATAAGCCTAAAAAGGATGCGGATAGTGCATCCTCGGGGGCAGAACCTGAAACTCGGTCCGGGTAGGCGAGGCACTTGGTAGGTGAGTAATTTGTACTAATTACTTGCTGATGCCTGTAATACGGTTATTTTCAGTTATATTTCCTTTGAGAAAAAGGATGTGAGGTTCCGGCTGCCTGTCGGAACTGAATGTCTTATTTTATTTACTTATTCATTTATTTATTCGTTGCTCATTTATTATTCATTTAATTATACAGTCATTTCAAACTAAATCATACTGGGCCTTTCGCTCACATTTTATGTTTTAAATGTATTAAACCCCTCCCAGGAGATTTTAAGAGCGGTGCACAGTAGCTGGATATAGGGCTGTTCATAAACCCGAACAACCCGCAAACCCAACCCGCCCCGCCCCAACCCAAGCCGAAAAAAGCAACCCGCAGCATTATTTTTAAATTTGCGGCTCATTATACCTCTGGCCCGAAGTGTTTGGGGCGGATTGCGGGTTGGGCCCCTAACAACCCGCAATCCCCAACCCAACCCGCACAACATACCCCCAAGCTTCCGGCCCAAGCCGAACTGCCCAAGTTCTCCCCTAGGCTCGCTAACATTAGGGTTCACAATCTCATTCTCGGTCTCCCTCCCCATGAACCCCCTCTTATTGCCTCTTCCTTTTCAGTTTTCCCTCTTCTTCCCCTCCCGTGAACCCCCTCATAACTCTCTCCTCATTGCTCAGTCCTCTCGGCCGCCGTCTTGCCCACTTTCTCCGGTGCTCTCTCGCCGGACTAATAAGGATGGTTACTATTTCTATTTAATGATGAAGTTTGAATATTATATTGAACTTTAAGTCTTTGATTTTTTGAATGTTGAAACCGACCACCCAACCCACCCCGCACCGCCCCAACCCAACCCGAACATCGTTGGGTTGTGAAAGTTTTCTAACATCGTTGGGGCCAAATATGTGCAACCCGCACCCTTTGGGGCGGGGAAAAAAAAGTCCTACCCCACACCAACCCAACCCATGAACAGCCCTAGCTGGATATTTGCTACGGAGTAGCTGAGTTGTGCTACTGTTGGGACAAGAAGAGGACTGTGTTCACCCTCTGACATAAATGTGAGAAATCGAGAATTATGTAAACTCATGTAATATTTAGATTTACTAGACTGTGGTTGATGTCTGTTATAATTGATTATTTACATGTTTATATATGTACAATGTCATATATCCTGTGGGTGGAGCCCTATGTATTGTCAGAAACTCAGGATTTAAAAATTTATATTATATTTTAATAGAATTAAGTGTGACTCATTTAAAAATCTGCTTTATTAACTCCCATGAATAAGTAAATCACCATGACCGTTATATTCCCCTATGAATAAGTAAATCAGGGCATAAATGCAAAGCCACGGTACCTTTATATTAGTCATAAATTTTTGTTAATTTCACTACACTTTTCAACTCCCTCATGGATACGTAATCAGGACGTGAATGCAAAACCATGGCATCTAATCTTATTAATTTTTAACATTATTGTTATTTTACTACGTTTTTCAGTACTAATACTTTTCGACTTTTGAATCGGCATTTTAAAATATTTTTTTAATAATAACAAGAAACGAATCTGATTCCCTGAGAAAAGGAATTGGCATAATTTGTGCAGCAGCTGGAGGGTGACTCTCTTTTTGTAGTTCATCTTTTTAGCTCAATTTTAAATTATTAGTGCGTTTAATTAGTGAAATCATATTATAATTTAAATTATAATTTATAATTTATTATTTCATAAAAAATATTTATAAATTAAAAATAATTTTAAAATTATAAATTAAACGTTTGTTTGACGCTAGCTAGCACAAAGGAAGTTTCGCTGTTGAATACGTTTACAAAATTACAAATAAAAGTCAATGCCGTCTTGATGGCCTTAATATATCCTTGTCTTTATTTATTGCAGGAAGATAAGACAACCTCTTTAAGAAAAGAATCTTCAACCCACGTTTTATAATTACGATCCAACAATCTCTTTTAATTTAAAAGACAAAGAAATTGTTGATCAACCACGTTTCATAATTTGTAATCAAACGTGTACTACTGTCTACTATAGGAGTCAGCCTACCCAAGAGGACCGCAGGCTGCCTACCTTCTAGATCTCTGCACTGCGCACCTAAACCACCATCGACATATATATCTAATCTCCCACGTTTTTTTTTCACAAAATTAGATAATAATAAACGAACAAATAAATAAATAAGAGTAGTTCCGCGGTGGCAGAGAATTTTGCCTGCCAAATTTATCTTTGAAATGTACCTTTTGTTTTTCTATTCTTCTTTTTATTTTTAAATTGATTCTGTATTTCACGTTTATTAATTTGGTCTAACATCGCATAGAATAATCAATCAACGAAAAAAAAATATATTTTTTGTGTTTAGTAGCAAACTACAGAGGAATTAGGTATTATGACCTATTCTACTATGTTTGTAACCTAATTCTAGAAATTTTTTCCCTACTTAAAGGTTCACGTTTTCCTTTCTCTTGGATAAGTAACAAATGAACAAATTACGTGCTTAAATTCAATACATAAATAAAAATAATCAAAGAAGATTTCAAATATTGCATAAATTGACAAAAAGGCAAGCTTCCACGAAATTCAATGGATAATTAATATATTGCACATGGGCAAGGTTCAGAACTTAAAAGTCAAATATAGATATAACATTAGTAAATAATAGCGTTAGGAATAAAATAATGGCCTAAAGACCACTTCATAGGAAGGAGACAATAAATATTGATCCCTTAAAAAAAAAAAAAAATACTAGAACGTGAAACTGAACCACCACAGACGTCCCTACAGAGCCATTTTTTTGCTGTGTATATATGTAGCTAATTCATAAGGAAAAAGGAGGAAAAAAGCAACAAATTGCTTCAGCTCCTTTAAAAAAGGAAACGAGAGTATATTGTAACCTGTATTAAATAATAAATAATTTCCTTTAAAATAAGACGATTAATTATTAATAATATTATGGTCTTCGTTATCTTCTCTTCTTTGACATTTGTAAAGTTACTTCTCCAAGAGTCATCCTCTGAAAACGCGTCTAGGTGTGGCAAGCATAAGGGGACACAAATGTAATCCTGTGAATAAAAACACATGATTTATATCAAAAACGCGTAGTTGTTGATTTGATTTCAAACAGATAACACTTTTTTCTTTTTCTTTTTTTTTTTCCTTTTTCTGCAGGAAAATTCTGATTCCAAACAGCTTGTAATAATGCATTTCACTATTTTGCCGATATTCTTGAAACAAACAAACGTAAAAGTACTAGATCGAGATCTTATAACATCAAGTAGTACAATATTGAAATATCTTATTGTACAAAGGAAAGTAATTACTTTTGCCATCATTTTCCTACCAAGTTTTGCTTTAAGTTTAACCCTCATCATATCTCTCTGTTTTTCATGAAATTAGCAATATATATACGTTATACAGTGATTTAAAAAATAAAAATAAAAAATTTGAAAGATGTTATATTTCCAAGTTAAAGAAAAAAAAAATGAAAATGAAAGGTTTCACATGTTTCCCAACGAGACTATTAACTGTTAAAGAATCTGCCTATCTCGCTGGTCTCTTATTAATAGACTAGTTTCCATCACGCAATGTATTCATAACATAATTCACGTTTCCGTTTGATAGTGAAATTCCTTAAAATCAATAAAAACAAGTTATCAAAAAAAGGAATATGAAAGTAAATTTTAAAATTTCATTAATTTTATCGATTTAAATTTTATTATAATAAAAAAAATTTTAAAAATAATTACATTTAATTTTTTTATTAAAATAAAAAATTTTACATAAAATGATATTTTAACTCAAATTACAAAATAAAGAGACGTTTGGTTCATGAATTAAAATCATATAATTATAATAATTTTTTATTTACATATATTTTTATAAAAAAAATATTATAATAAATTATGAAGCATAATTTAAATCTTTCAACCACATCCTCGACATGACATGATCACTCATATTGGAGTTAAATTTTGATAAGACAAGGACACTGGGAACCCCTCTTCTCATAATCACACACATTAATGACAAAAGTACTAAAACAGAAAAATGTCGGTCGACTATGATTTAAGTTAAGAAAATATACATAACAAACATTTCTTTTTTTTTTTTTTTTTTAAAGTTGATTAGAAGTAATTTTTACGTGTGGGGTTACCTCTCTTTGCGCTTCTCCAAGAATCTCTGCAGTGACTTCCTACGTGCAATTGGCAGATCTGTGAAAAACCAATTCCATAATTCCCGTTATTAGAGAAATTAGTAATGTTTTAATATATATGAAAAATTAACACTATATACTCCTAATTGATTAAAAACTAATATTCGGAGAGAAAGTACTGACCACCGTCGAGATTATCAAGTAGCTGGGTGTCCGCCGTTGCCGATTCAACAGCCTTGGAGCTTCCTTCTATAGCAAGCTTCAGAATGCTCTCCGCCTATTCATACAAAATCAACAATATAATTTTTTAACATATACATAAAATGATTAAAAAAACAAACAAACAAAGGAAAACACAAAGAAAAAAGAGAGAGAGAGAGAGAGAGAGAAGCAATTTAATTAATTTAGAAATTAATAAACAGACCTTGGCGCGAGGAACATCAAAAACAGAGACGGTGCCGTTGTAGAAGATGGTGAGAGGAGCTGTAGTGCTTTCTCGATGAAGAATATTATTATTATTATTATTATCGTTTCGAACATACACAGGTAAAGCGGGAGACACAATTTGGTCGCCGTTTGGACTGGACGGCACAGACAACGATAACTCCGAATTAGATGATTTCTGGTTCGCCGACCCCGAGGCGATCACTGATTTCAGAAGCTCCGGGTTGATCTTCGAAATGGCGCTCTGAATCTCTGCAAATTAGTGTATAAAAAAAAAATTACATACAAATTAACAAAAATTTTATTATTAATTAATTTATAGAAAAAAAAAAAGACAGAATTCTGGATACGGAAACGAACCACGGAAACTTCTTTGGCGGTGAAGAAACTTCTTCCCCTTCTCCAACCCAAAGAAATCGAGCTCAACGGTTGCCCTTGACATGTTTAGCAGTTTTGTTTAGTTTTTCTTTTGTTTTTGGTTTAACTTTGTTGAAATGCGGAGGCGGGAGGTGATAAAGCTGGAAATGCAAGAAGTGCAGTGAATGAAAGGCACGGGATTCATATGATGTTGGATTAATGATGATATCAATTCATGTATATGTATTGGAGACACCCACGAGAAAAATCTATATGTATATATATATATATGAGTTAAGAGAGAGAAAAATAAATAAAGTTGTACTATTAAAAGAAAAAGAGAAAGAAGAGGGGTTGTTTGTATGGGAAGAGTGTGGGGTCTACTGCTTCTTTAATTAACACACGACTTCCACGAGGTTGTCTGTGTTGTCATCAATTGAAGGAACACCTCCCAAGCCTTCTTTTCAACTAATACACTTCTTTTTTTTTTTTTAAATAAAAAAGAAAAACATTTTTCTTTTTTTAAAAAAAAAGGTTGAATATTAATGCTATTTTTTTTGGCTAAAAAGAATATTAATGCTAGTTATTGTAATGTTGTTGGTTTCTGTCAACTTTCCCTGCCTAGTCTTCTTACTGACTTGACTGACTCATGTGCTTTTGATTTATTCTTGTTAGAATAGTCTTTTCTTTTGAAGCTTGGCTTTCTAACCTGACGGTTTTGCCCCCTCCATATTCTTTTCTTGAGAGAGAATTTATTATAACTACGATTTTTATTGAACATAGAACTTTTTTTATTGAATTATAACTACGATATAATATTACACAAGCAACATAAAAAATAGAGAATCTCTATTATATCAATTTCCATCAATAATTTTTTTTATTTTTTGGAAGCTTTTTATTAATGCTTAATATCTTTACTGGTAATCCATAGCTTTTTGATATTAAATTATATCAAAACCATATTATAAAACAAAAATTAATATATAAAACTGTCAAAATCTAAATTTGACGTTCAAAACAGGAGTAGTTGTGTAGTTTTTTTTTTTTTTTTTTCTTATTCATCCTACTATCCTTAAAAAAACAATAAATATTTTATCTCAAGTTCTACTTACGCGTGATTTGTTGTACTCGTGGTCTTGCTTTTCTAGATGCTCATAAAATAGACGACAATTCGTCAATTTCAAAGCTTTTACTTGCTTCTTCTTCTTCTTTTTATCCCCCCCTTGTTTTTTGAACATCTACTCCTTTTGCGATGTTCTTTACGTCCTTCTTTTGCCTATTACTTTCTAATTATTTGCGTGTTGCCAACGTATGAAATTAATCCTCCTGCTTTCTTTTATGTGCTTCCCTCGAAAGATTAGAGGAACTTTCATTATATCAAACACATCACTTAAAAAAAAACAAAAAACAAAAAACAAAAAAAAATCTCAATAAGAGATATATGCGTGCTTTGTTTTGTGTGCTTGGTTAGCAAGAGTTAGGTGAGGCCCACCCAATGTTGTATTTGTATAATAAATAATGTAAATTGCAAGATACAAGTTTGAGTCATGAATGTGTTTGATGCACAAACTTGACTACTACTCTTGTAAATGCATGAATTAAACGAGATGAATTAGGCCAACTGACAGACTTGACCATGTATGTAAGGCACATAAGTTACCCAAGGTTGAGGTAGGATGAGGATTGGTCCAATATTAGGTAAGTCTATTGAACAACAGTACATTGTCCTAAACTGCTGTGGGATATATATATATATATATTTCTTGGATGAATATACTTTTGTTATTACTATCATTATTATAAGTATAAGAGGAAAAGAGACAAATATATAAAGAGTGCATTGGTATATATTTTTATCATTTATTCTTTATTAATATTCTTTTTAGTCAAATAACTAATATATAGTCAAAAAGGTATTAATCAATAGTAAGAAGTAAAAATCTAGAATAATACACTTTAAAGATAAATTCAACAATTTTATCAAAATTTAATAATAATATGATATGGGGCACTTGCAATATTGTCATTTGTCAATATATGATTTACCATTGAGCATGTGGGTCTTCTAGGCTACTATTGTTCTTGCCTATGCCTCGGAAGGTGTCCTTCAGCTGCCTTTTGTAGTCAAACCTTTACCCAATCGCCACATTAGTCATTTAGTAGCATAAATAAATTATAATATTACAAAAGACAAAACGTAGAGCAACACCATCCTTCATCGTTAACTTCAATCAGATTTATATAAATCTAATGATTAAATCATGATTATATATCCATAAGAAAAATATTGTTATGCTATCATTCACAAGTATATATCCTACGTGATACATGATTATATGTGATCCACGTTACACATTCAGTATTTTTATTTTTATTTTTTTAGGGGAGTTGCACATTCAGTATTGATCTTGTCATTAACTAGTGTTATTCCAAAAGCTATAAAACGTAGGAGAATGATGCATAGCATTATTGCAAGTTGCAACTAGCACCATGGTATTATCTATTTTTTCTGTTTTCTTTTCTTATTCGCTGTATTTGCGTATGCATTATAAAAGTGAATAAATAAAAAATTAAGGCACTTCAGCTTTTCAGTATCTCTAGCATAATATTCATGTGAAATTATAGGAATACACAAGTAGCTTTACAGAAATGAAAAAAAAAATACAAAGTAAAATAAAGGCACTTAAGTATTTATGCATAATTCAATACACTGTATATGAACAGAATCATGTTATGATGGTTTCAAAAGCACATATAAAAAATTTAATATGATGCACCGCAAACGATTTTCTTATGCGTACGGAAGTGTAGGTAAGATTTTGAAACGGTGGAATATTGTTAGGAAAAATAGAGATTATTGCCATTTTTAATATGGTATTGACCCATTCCAATGATCGAAAATAAAGCAAAGTGCCAATATCGACACATTTTTTTTTTTTCTTTTTCCATAAATGAAATTCTCCGAAAAGAGATTTTGTGGGGTGAAAGAAATATGTTTGCGCAAAAAAATAAATGCTCTGCTGTCGTGCATTAGCGGCGTGTAACGCGGACGCAAACGAAGAAATTAAGAAGCACGTGACTGAAATTAGCCTAGGACACTTATAAAATTTAAAAACAAAAGGTTAAAATAAAAATAAAAAAATTGGCTAGGAATTTAGGATACATTGTGCCCACGTTTTCATTTATGTTTCCCTATCTTTTTATTTTGGTAATTTATATATATCCAATTTCATGGCTTCTTTTAGAAAAAATTTCATTTTAGTACCATTTGTTATATCAAAATTTGAGTTTGGTATCTTCTGTTTTTAAAAATTTCATGTCAGTACATCAATTTTTTTAAAAATCTTTTTTTAATACATCGGAGTCATTTTTTTAGACACGAAAAGATAAAATTACACTTATTGTAAAAATTAATATTTTGACCAAAAATTTTGAAGAAAAAAAAAAGATTTCAAAAATTGTTATACCTATAGAGCATAATCCTTTTTTAAAAATTCATCTCTTCAAAATCTTTTTTTTTCTTTCAAAATTATAGTCAACAGATGAATTTTTAAAATAAAGAGAATTTTATCTTTTTGTCTTTCAAAAAATGACTCTAAAATACTAAAAAAAGATTTTTTTAAAAGGTCAAGATATTAATATAAAATTTTTAAAAATAAAAAATACTAAACTCAAATTTTAATATAAAAGAGAGTACCAAATTAAAATTTTCCCTTCTTTTATTAGGCTCAAGGTAAAAGTTGTTGTCCACTACTCAACCGTCTAACAAATTACCTCCCAATTCCCACGAAACCAAACCCATTATTTCTTTATTATTAAAATAACTGGACCAAGTCAGACAAGCAGAACAACCGCTTGATTGTAAAATTCGTCTTAACCGCACCCCACATAAGATCCGTTGTGAGTTTGCTTAGCCAAAAAAGAAGAAGGAAAAAGATGTGGTGTGATTATTTTTTTGGTATCATTATGGTGGAGTAGATTTTTTTTTTAACCTAGTGGGAAAACCGTTGAGAACTGTTACTTTTTATCGTCAAATTAATTTTTTGGCAGTTAAATTAATTAGATCAATCCTTTATTAATGGTTGTGAATGAATGATTTTTCTTAATTTTTTCAACTTTAGTTCCGTATAAACAAGTCAGAAAGATTGAGAAATAGAACTATCTGATTTGATTCGTTATTAATAGTCATGAGATGATCATCTTAGGGTGATCCTTTTGTCGATAGATATTTATATCGGTAGAGCAAAATAATATTTTTTACCATAAAACATTATCTTTTTCTTTTGATTTTGTAATTTGTTTTGGCAATGAATATATATAATCTCGTTCCCAAAAAAGAAAAGTATATAACTGCGTTTGTCTTGCTAATTAAGATTTTACAAAATTCTAATTGCATCCATTTTAAAACGGATTTTAGTTGATTGAAGTAAATAACATATTTATGATAAATATATATTTAAGTTAGATACTATTTTCAATAATATTTATTTCGTCTTACGTTTTTTTGCGTAATCTAAAATTTTAAAGTTAAAGGTTCATGCCCCATTAATTTCACTAATTTGAGTTTAAAATTTGAGTTTTGTTACAGTAAAAAACTCTAAGAGACAGTCACATTTTTTTTTACTACAGTAAAAAGTTTTTACATAAAATCACATCTCAACTCAAATTAAAAATTCGAATCAGTGAAATAAATAAACTCTTAATTTGCATAGCAAACATCACATTACACGGTATAACATTGGTATAGTTATGCATTTAATTTTTTCAATCGTAATTTAAAAACTCCTCCAACACACTTGTGGTTTGACGAAATTTTCTTAATAAATACTCGCCAAAACAGTTCTTCACTCTAACCATATAAAATGCAACTTCTCCCAACGTCTCTACTTTTTATAATCATTCAACGTTATCTACTAATATGGATTTCTTCCAAAAGATAAAAGGAAAAAAATAACTATAAGTTAAGGAAAACCAAGAGCTTGTAAAGTTTCCTTTGGTGATGTACTATACTTGATTTCCAAATATTATTTAGTTTTCGTGAAATTGTAGTTGTCGATTAATAATTTTATTTGGCGCCTAATAATGTGATTTGTCCAAATAATATTTTAAAAAATGAAAAAAAAGAAGGAAAAATTGAGAACAAAAATAGAATAGAGAGTTAGAGCGTGTGGGCCCACCGTGAAGTTGGGTGGAAATTTCACCTAATAGTCAAGTGTTGGAAGTGGGCCCAAATCGCACCGCTCACGCAACATAGTACTATTGTTAGTGCAAACATTTGTTACTCAATGACTGCGACTTCTCGAGCTGGGTCGCGGATTTTTTTGCAGCCTCTTAATCGTCTCAAATCTCAATTTTAACGTGTTACATGATATTAAAGGCATTGGAAAATTTCCAATCAATCAAAAAGTTGGAATTCTTCCATTTCGGCCTTCTAAGTAGATTTTGTTAATCTTTAGATCCCTCCCTTTTTCTTTCTTTATTATCGTATAAACTTGACCATTATTGTTAATCACCATAGCAAATTAATATAATTACATTTTTCTCAATGCTGTGGACACGTTTTTCATTCTCACACAAAATATATGTGGACCCTTTAATTAGATATGATCGCGCTCGCGTGTGTTGAATCATGATAAACATATATTGAAGATTGTAAAACATGCATTTCGTGGCTCTGTTATGATATACAAATCAATATACAGGCTAGATCCATATTTTCCTTATTGGTTGTATGGTATACTATTGGCCTTTTCTCTGAAATTGTTTGATGTACATGTATTCCCACCATTGTATTTGTTGGGTTGTCTCCTTACAGGTTACCAAGAGAGATGGTAGAAAAAGAGAACACCAATTACAGTTTGATAAATGGACAAGTGTTATTGGGCCTTGGCAATGAGCCAGAGCTACCATCGAAACATTCCCTATGATTGCAAGCACCATCAGTACATCACTTGCTGATGTCGCTACCACTAATTATTTTAAAAAACCTTATGGGCTGTCTATGTTCTACTTGTAGCTTTATCGAGTGAATCTATCATACCCATTTTTTGAAAACCACATTTTGAATACGGGTTGTCTATATCATATCACGATATAAAAACATTCGATAATTGATAATAACCGGCCTGCAACGGCCAATATCTTACTGTCATTGTTGGTCTGAATTGGAGAAGGCGACTTTAGAATTAGATGAATATTCAACTGTAAAAGCATCTATATGATTTCTTAACTTTTCAATGGTGCAAGTGAGGGTAATTCTATTTAGGAGTTAGGATTGGTATGCATTAAGATAAGATTATCAACCTGTGGATATATGTTTGAGAGTGAATTAGAGAAATACTACGTCTAGAGAATGGAAGTTTATGGCCTCTTTTGTTTCGTTAGTTCGAATCAGAACTCAAATTTTTATTATAATATTTTTTCTCACAAAAATTTAAATTTAACTTTTTGTGTTACAACATTTTCTCTTACATAAATTTATTTTTTAACTCAAATTGAAAATTCAAATCAACAAAACGAACTAGGCCTAAATATATTGCTTTTCAAGAAAATTTATGCTTAATTTTCATATAAAAGCGGTTCAAAAGTATTCAAACTAATTTACAAGATCTTTGACAGTAAACGTTGGGCCTGATAAGAGATCGAGCCCAAAGCTAGTAGTACTACTGCGGATCCAAAACCAGGAAAACATGTGGAGGTTCATAAATCATACAAGCAGAACACCAATGACGGAGAGCGTGTTTGTTTTCGTTTTTAAAAACGTTTTTCACATTTTCCGATGAGTAAAAATGAAAATGCTTCACAGATTGTGTTTGGTGATCCATTTTCCCAAAATCAAAACTGAAAACACCATTTTCATTTTCTTCTTTTTTCTCATGTTTCTGAAAATGATTTTTTCCGTTTTCAGTTTTTTTGTTTTCATTTTCCACTCTTCTGCGACTGTGCCCCCCACTCTTCTTTGACTGCCCCCAACATTTTATACCGTATATAATGTTATATTAATATATTTAATATTGTTATTTATTTAATATATTATTATTTTAAATATTATTACATGTTTTTAAAAATTAAACCACTAAACACAATTTTAATTTTTTTAAAACTGAAAATAATCTCGGAATAAAACTACTAAACATATTTTCAAAAATAATTCCAAAATGAAAATGAAAACGTTTTCGTTTTCATTTTCATACAAAAAACAAAATTATTTTGGAACGAATTTCAAACACACTCAAAAAGTCCCTTCTTAGCTGGCATCTATGCAGACCTAATCCTATCTCTAGAAATGAAAGCACAGACACATCACACACTAAAACTAGTCATCTTAGAGAGAAATTAATGGCCCGTTTAGTTCGCTGATTTGAGTTAAGATGTGACTTTTTGTGATAGATTTTACTGTAGTAAAACTCAAATCGATGAAATGAACGAGACTTAAAATGTCAATTCACCACATGACCAGAAATATAGATGGCGAGTGACCGCATCTCTGTTGCTCCAAATGAGCCAAGCCAAAATGCAATTAACAAATTGACCTTCACAGAGTCATCTACTATTATAAGTTCCATAATTTTCATTTGACAGAGTTATTATAAGTTGGTTATATTCTTTCCTTTTTGTTTTCTAGTATACGCCCTCTGAAAAGTCTACTCGGAAACTTTTTTTTTTTCTCCCTGAATGCTCTTGAAGCTAATTGTGAAGGATTGCCATTGTATCAAATATCAACAAGGATTAATTTGCACAAAAACGACTAATGTAAGTTAGTAACTTAATCAACAACGACAAGTCTCTGATACTCCTCGCCGGATATGGCCGCTTCCATTATACTCTCCGGATCAATTTCTTCATTGTTATCCAAAAACACAATCTCCGGCACAGCTTTTCCGTATCCTTTCTCCGAAAACTTCCTCATTAATTATAACATCAAGTCTGTCTCCCAATTATTCGCGGAAGCCTTGTCGAACTCCATGTCGCTGAACACGAACACTCTCTTTATCATCTGCTCCTTCTTCAAGTTCCCCCTCACAGCCACTTGCAGAATCAGATCAAACACTTTCTGAAAATCTGTGTTGTTCCCCCACTCCATGTTCCTAACGAACTCGATTTTCGATTTCAGATCATTGCTTTTGATGACATGGGGCTGAGTGAAGATCCATGGAAAGGAAAGATCATCACTTTTAGTGAGAATCCTCTGCTCCATGTTATCAAAGATTCAGCGAAGTGATCGGTGATTTTCTCGTACAAAAATTGGAAATTCGAATCATTCCCGTATCGCTCGACAACCTTCTTGGCCATGGCGATTTTCTTCTCCTCTCTTAAAGCTCTGGCTTTCTATGCCGTGTTACTCCGGTTAGAATTTTTTCTATACCGAATTAATACCTTTTTTTATGTAGGATGATCTATCTCTTAAACGCTCGACAGTTTAAATTAAAGATAAAGTTTTTTTCGATTGAATTTTTTAATTTGCTCGTTGTTAATGTACTGACGTGTTTTCTCAATTTTAAATTTTAAGTGTGCATTTATCTTTTTAATAGGTTAATATTATATCAAAATAATTATTTATTAATATTTTAATGAAATGTAATTTTTCTTTTAAAAAAAATATATGTACATGTATAATATTATATCAAAATATATGTACAAATTTTTAATCTGAATATGTACAATGTGCAAATTTAATTAATGAAAACTTAATCTAATAATAAAAACACGGTGTTCCACCAATAAATTTTTTTTAAAATGGTTTTACCGTAGTGACTTCTTAAAATAAAAGGTTAACTACCATGTATAAATATTATTTTATTGTTGATGTCCCTTTGAATAAATATGTTTTAAGTCCCCGTAAAAAAATTACATGTTTTAAGTCTATTATATATGCATGTTTACGTAATGTTTACATCCACAGAAATATATATATATATATATATATATATATATATATATATATATATGCATGCATGCATTGTATTATGGTACTCTTCTTGTAGGTATTTGCCAATTATTAGATTTTAGTAAGGTCCATATAAAAATGAAACAAAGTAATAGATAAATGTTTAAGAACACTACCGGTGCTAAACACCGCTATCTAATAAAAAGTAGACTTTACTTGTGAATTCTACGTCCACTTTTTGTTAAATGATAGTGCTTAATATTATCGGTAACTTATAACATTGCTTAAAGTAATGCAATCATATATTTTCACTTTGACATATACTCTGAAAACCTCAAGTAATATAAAAACTATTCACACAAATCATAACCATAAATGCTGCAGATATTTCTTACGAAAACAAATCTCCTGTATCATAATTTTTATCGATATTTGTTTCCATTAAAGCCCCATATACCATACTTTCCATTATTCATAGCTACTCCTTACCATAAAAGCATCATGTTAGATGTATCATAACTAGTGTAGATATTTACTACCATAAAAGCTTTATATATGAAAATTTTCTGTACTTGTTCTTAATCATAAATGCCTTAAATATTTGCTACTATAAATACTTGTGTCTCATTATCTTTATAGATATTCTTTACTATAAAATGCCTCATGTATCATATTTTTCATAGCTATTCTTTTCCATTAAAGCTTCCTCTATCATAATTTCCATAGCTATATGTCATAAAAGCTTGTGCATATATCAGTTTTTTCCTTACCAATTTTGTATAATTTTATTGTAAAATTGTTCTCCTCTTTAATTTACTTTTTAAATATACCACTGGAAAGTTTCATATTCTACTTAGGAAAGTTTAATACCTTTTTAATATTCGAGTTAAACACATTATTTTCTTTTTTAATATTTTGTTTAAAAATATGATTAATCTCATTGGTGTCCCTTAAACTTTGAGATCATTTCTATTTTACTTTATAAACTTTAAAAACTCCCACTTTGCCCTTATGAACTTTGAATTATTCCAATTTAATCCATTATGTTGTAATTTTTGTCAAAAACAGATAGAAAAAAAGAAAGTAATGTAATTACGCAGTCTTTCTGTTTGAATTTCTATTAAAAATAAACATATAAAAATCACATGAACACACTTAACCTCCATTTTTTTATCTCTTTTTAAAAGAAATTATAACATAAGAGGTTAGATGGGAATAATTTAAAATTTAAAGGGTGAAGTGAGAGTTTTTAAAATTTAAAAGACAAATTTATAATGATCCTAAAGTTAAGGGGATCGATATTAATAATCATTAAAAGTAATAACTTTGCTTTATGTTTCCATTGAGCGAGCTTTTTAATTATAAAGGGAAGTTCATGTCATACACTTGGCATATTATTTACCGGCAAATGGCAATGTAAAATTGGTAAACCTGATCTTAATGTTCTTTTATTTATTTATTTATTATTATTATTATCACCTATCTCCCTGAATTTTTGGGTCACCCTCACTTTGCCTCATAAACTTCAAAACTCCTCATTTTACTACACTAAACTTTCATAAACTTCTACTTTGCCCCATCCGTCCCAATTTATGTTCAAAAGATACAGAAAACGTCTCACGTGCATAGTGTTTGAGGGTAAAATCATAAATGAATTTTTAGTGATTTACACTTATACCTCCTGAACTTTGAAGTCACCCTTACTTTACCCTCTAAACTTTAAAGTCATACCCATTTTGCCCCCTGAACTTTTTCATAGCTCTCACTGTACTACTCATAACTTTGAATCTTTCTCACTTTGCTCTAAGATTGGTACTCACTCACTCGCCTCCATAGTAATCCGATCACTTAATATGATTTTTCTTCTTTTTTCTAATCTTCTAAACACGGGTTAATGTCCTTTTTATTATTTTTGTATTCTATTTGAATTATTTTCATTGATTTGATTTATAGTAAGACATAGTAGTACTTAGATTTTGCAGAAATGTCGATATCGGGAAAAGTTAACCTAAAATATACAAATACATCCTAAAACACTTTATCGGCTTCCTGCTAATATCTCTAAAAAATTTCCGCAAAATATTTTGTCACTTAATACTACACTTTTTAAAATGAGAGAAATTCAAAGTTTGAAGTAATATGGAGGGAACAAAAGTTCAGAAAAGAGTAGAGGCGACCTTAAAGTTTAAGGGGCAAAGTATGGGTGACTTTAAAGTTTATGGGACAAAATGAGGGCGACTCTAAAATTTAGGAGGTAAAGTGGGAGTAACTCTAAAATTCGGGGAGCATAGGTGCAAATCACCAAAATTCAATTATGATTTTACCCTCAAACACCATGCACGTGCGTGCACGTGAGACATTTTCCGTCTCTTTTAAACGGAAATTGAGACGAAAAGGGAAGTTTAGGGCAGTAAAGTAGAGATTTTTACAGTGTAGAGAACAAAGTGAGAGTGATCCTAAAATTCAAAGGGCATATGTGATAATAATCCCTTTTTTCTTTCAAATAATGGAAACCACCATAATATATGACACATTCAAGAATGCAAATATAACAAGGGAGGAGAAACTAACAAGAAAGCTTGTGCTCGTAGAGCATAAGAAGTCGACCACAGATATCCTTAATTCTTAAATTTCAACTTTAGTAGAAAAGTTTCACACTTTTTTCTTACACCAGAAACTAGTTCATATTCATACATTTAGAAAAACAAAAATAGTAGCTCATTTATTGATGTGTTAGCGTAACGGCAGGTGTATACGTTCTTATTTATGCTGACATGTCCTTGCGTTGCACCTACAATGGGGATCCTATTGTGTGTGGTCCATCACAGTTCACGATAGAATTTGCAACCACTTGTAACGTCCCACACAATCTACCCTGATCTTTTAAGGAACTTACTAAAGGAATCAGGGCTAGTGATGGAATTTATGAGCTCACAAAATGGTCATGCAAAAAGAAATCTGCGAAACAATGGAAAACAGACGAGGGGATTTTAGAGAGAGAGAGAGAGGCAAACGCACAGAAGACCAATAAACCCATTTACATTTCAGTCTCTATGTACAAAACGGAGAATTCCAACTAGAGAAATGCTAACATCACTCTTTTTATCACTCTCTTCATCACTCTCTGCATTTATTGTTTAACACGTGGATTCCACTAACGTAATATATTATTATTAAAACAAAAAATAAGACGGTGAAATCCACGTGTCAAACTGTGAAAGAGAGTGACAAAAAGAGTGATGTTAGTATTTCTCCTCCACCTAATTATGACTAATAAAACTGCACAAGCACAATGAGAACGGATATACAAGCAAACCAAAATGACAAGAAAGTGGATATATATAATAGAAAATGAGAACAAGCTAAGCAACAAACAATGAGAACAACATTAACCTTAAAAGAGCCAAAAACCGAAAACGACATTCACATAAACAAAGTAATGCAGAAACAGAAATTTATATTTACTAAAATCAAAACAACATGAGCTCATCTAACAAGATTGACGTAGAGAGTGTATAAAAATGGAAATTCAATTTCAATATCAAGGTAAACGAAGTTCAAACCCCCAATAAACAAAGTTTGGATTCTCAGGAGCAAAGTTCGGAAGAAACGAGACAATTCATCATCAAGCAACTAGCTATGAAAAGAAAACATTGGGCCTATATCTACCTGCTGCTAACACAACAAAAGCGCAGCAGCGTTCAAGGAAAAGTAAACAAAGACAAAGGGAACTAAAAGACACTAAGCAACAAAGACGAAAGAAACTAACATAAACAACAAGTGTTTTAGCATATCATTAACAAAGACACTAAGGGAACTAAGCATCAAGCAAAAACAAAGGTGATGTCCCTGCATCAGTGCCCTGCTCTTCGAAAGCATTCGACCTCGAATGTTCAAGAAATGCAGGTATGCAATCCAGGAGGGAGTACTCAGACAGGTTCAACACATTAAATCAAGGGTATATAAGCATTGTCGTTAATATTATTTTTTCTTTTTTAAGGTGAAATGGACCAAATGTCCTCAACTCCATTTTGCTTTCATCAAGGAACTTAAAGCCAACAATGTCAAAATGCTCAGTCGGTTTGAGAGCACCTTCTTCCACTAAAATCACATTGCTTTCCTCTATATACCTAGAGCTTACAAACAGTTTTACATTGATTGCAATATATATAACACTGGTTGTCACATACACAATCTACCTTAACTACATTCCCATTGCTGACCTGAAGAAATAAACCCCTTTTAGAAATCACATCATTTGGGCTTTCCTTTAAAGTTTTCAATTGGCTCAAAATTATCCTACCAATAGGAAACTTGCACACAACTCAGAATTTACAATAACCAGCAAAAAACGAAGACAAAAGAAACTAATCCAAAAGACAAGTCATGTAGCATATTATTAATAACCACGCAAAAAGGAACTAAACACGAAGCAAAGCCAGAGTTGATGCTGCTACATACAACAAGAATACTGAAACGACACAGAATTAGAGGAAATTGCAAAGATCACCTCATAAGAAACGCAATTAATTCGGTCACTAATAAAGCAAGAAGTGTTTATTTTATTCGATCAATATTTCATCAACCGCCTCTTTCATTACTGATTTCTCCAGAAAAAACACTTTGATCAAACGAGAGACAAGAAAACATCTTTGGCTAGGATCAAAAGGAACAATCTCAGATAGATCACGACCAAATTTCGGGTGATCTCATGGTGAACATAATCAGCCAGAATCGCTTCGATCCCTTCATTTATGTGACAGAACAAAGCCAGATTTGGTAGGAGAGTGAAAGAGATCACCTTCTTCGCGGTGCCGAATCGCTTCCCCTTTGCCTCAATCTCCCTCGGCACCGCCGATCCAACCGTAGTAGTACTGAATCCTCTCAATCCAAAGGTGTTAAAAGCTAGGGTTTGAGGATGATGCCTGTGGAGCGAAAACGCCGCCGTAGAGAAGCCTTCCCTGTCGTTCTTTCCCGCGCCTCGGAGATTTGACATACGGTAGAGAATGGTCAGCGGGTGGTGGGCCCAGGGCTGAGAGGGCCGGTCGGTCAGCAAATCGGAGGGAGCGTGGCCGTTAATGACGGCGGAGTTGGGTTGTTGGGGCGGTTGAGTGGTGGTCGGACGGTGAAGCTCCGACAGTCCGAGGAGCCTCGGAGTAGAACGAGGAGGAATCACTGGTCGCAATGATCTGCAAATTGAACTTGTCATCGTTCTTCTTCTTCTTTTTTTCAAATTAAAGAAATGAAATGGAAAAGAGGGAAAAAGGAGTGAGGGGAGCTCGACAATGATGGATAGATGTAAGCAGACGTGGCTTGTGAAAGATGCAGGTACAATAAGCCGTATTTAAAATTAATGTCGTTTTTATTTGTCACGTTAAAAAAAATAAAAACGTTTTTAAAATGAGTTTTGGTATAATAAAGATAAAAATTAAAAATAAAAATAATTTTTTAATTTAATATAAAATAAAAAAATAAAAAATTAAAAATATTTTTATTTTTATTTTTATATAAAAAATAAAATCATTTTATAATGAATTCGCTCGTATGTTCCGATGACGAAGATGGGCTTGGTGGGTCTCGGTACGTGAAGCAGAAGGATGAGGTCGGCATGGCTGATTTGTAAGTAGGGTCAAAAGTTGAGTTCACGATGGCACCATGGAGTTATTGGGCTTGTGATAACACCACCATGGCTTATTGGATGAGCTTCACCTTGCAGCAACATAGGCTCACAACAACAAGAGAGTCAGCTTGCAAGGGGTGTTCTTCTTTCTTCTTTTTTTTCTTTCTTTCTTTTTTTTTTTTTCTTCTGAATGCATGTAAAAGAGGAGACCAAATTTTTTTTTATATTTTTTAAATGTCTATTTAAAGTTTCTTTTATTTTACCGATTCGAGTTTAGAATTTGAGTTTTATTACAGTAAAAAATTTTCAAAAACAATCACATCTAACTTTTTTATTATAATAAAAAATCTCACATAAAATCACATCTCAACTCAAATTAAAAACTTAAATCAGCAAACTAAACTATCCTAAAAAACTTCTAACTATTCACATGTGCGCCTCATGTAGTTTAAAAAAGCGTGAGGCTTTAAACAGTGGTTGCCTTTTTTAGTTTTATTGTACCTTTTAAAAAGTTTGAAGAGTTATTTAAAAAAAAAAAGAATGTGGTCCCATTGCAACTTCATAAAAAGTTTGGGGACAAATTTGACAATTTACCTAAAAAAAATGAAATGGGATGCTCTAAAAGTGTATGTGGGTATAACTTTTTTGGGAAATAGTATAAAATAAGTCAATATGAAAAGTTTAAGAAAGTATATAAGTCAATTTTTAGTTATAGAAATTAATAGGCCATAACTTGTCAAGTTATGGTATATAACCAGATAAGTTATTGACAAACTTGTCAAGTTATGGTTCATAACCAGACAAGTTATGGACAATAACTTTTTGTTAAGTTATGGTTCATAACTAGACAAGTTATGGACGAAAACAGTAATTTGACCTATTTATTAACTTATGTAAACTATTGGCCTATTAATTTTAATTCATCTCAAATCTTGACATATTTTCCTCTTTCTCTCAACTTTTTTCTCAATTTATTTATGGGATTGGATTTGTGTCATTTATCATGCTTTAACCAGCCACTAGAATGGCCAAATCATTTTTTCCTTTATTTTTATTTTAATTCAAATAGATGAAACCTTAACTTTTAGTCACATATCTTTATCTCTCTTTTTCTTCCTCTCTCTCGCTCTGCATCCTTCACGCCATTGGAGCTCATTGAGATAGCTGGTCCATCACCGCCGAAGCTCGTACACAACGGTGTGTCGCTCCATACCCATGGAGGTAAATGTATCTCCATGGATCTTCATAGATTACCGTTGGTAATCTAGCACACAAAATAATAATAACTCAAAAAGGATGACCTAGTAGGGGCAATTGTCCCCTTGGTCCAAAGGCCTCCCATGAACTTTAACCACAAATACTCCATAAAAGTACACGTATCAAAATTTTTACTATTTATTCTTGATTCATAACCTTTTTAGTTAAATAATTACACTAATAAAAGGGTATTTATCAAGAGTAAGAGGTAAAAGTCTAGACTCATGCACTCTTAAAGATAAATTTTCTATTTTTTCTTAACCCCGTAACCTCATTTTGTGTTACTATTTCTCTTTCAATTTCCCCCTATAAGTTTTAATTACCAATTTTTATATTGAAAGTTTTACGGTTTTCATTTTGGCACAAATTTGACCTTTTAAGTATACTCATAGTTTATAATCTTTCAAATGTTTCGATTAGATCTCAAATTTGACTTCTACACATACTCATAGTTTAATTTAAAATTTCGAATAAAGCAAAAATTAACTACTCTACTATTTAAATTTTGCAGACTTTAAATATTAAAAAGTAAATTGAACTCAATTGTATAAGTTTGATTCATTTGGAAAAAGAAAGGAAAAATACAAATATATCGTAAGAATTCATAAGAGAAGTTAAAAATAAAAGGAAGAAAAAAAAAGATAGTTGCTCTGCATATTAGTTTAGTTCAAAATTTTAGCTTATCCACAATCCCTTGAAATAAAAGTTTTTTAAAAAATAAAAATAAAAATCTCAAACTATTATGATAAATGTTAGGGTCATTTATTACATTACTCTCCTTCTCATTCTCTTACTTCTTCTTCTGCCACATGTCATCCTACTTCCCCATAAAAATAAAACATAATTATAAATTATTGTTTAACCTCATAATTACTATAATGCCACTCGTTAATATTATAAAATCCTATATCACACTTCCTCATGATATATCACTTTTTTTTTATTTTTTTTTTATGTACGTTGTTACTTTTATTTCATTTTTTATCTTTTTTCTTTCTCTTTGAATGCCGCTCGAATTAGAATCCATTTCAAAAATATATATAATGTGTTGTGAATGTTAAGAAAATAACTTATATACATATATATATATAGTATTATATATAATATATATTATAATTACATATATTCATATAACGTTTTATTTTTATAACTATATATCGATATATATATATATATTAATGGATCTTGCAAAAATATTGGCCTAATGTTATACATATTTTTTCTAACTCTATTTAACTTCTGTTGGGATCTAAAAATAGACGAGAAAAAGGAAAAAAGAATAAAAAAGTAAAAATGTATATTATTATGATAGAATATAATTAGAGTGGTATAATTGTAATTAAGAGGTAAAATAATGGTCTATTGTTATACTTTATTTTTATCAGAATGTGGAATGACAAGTGGCCAAAAAGAAAAGTAAGAGAGTGAGTGATAAAACAAGTGACCTTAGCATTTTTTAAGTATTATTAGTGTAAAATTTTATTTTTAAGTCGACAAATCCACAAAATTCACTCGATAACGTCAATATTCACACATTTATCAAACGAAAGTGAAGACCCACATTGATTGCACTAAAATATCTAACAGCATATCGAGGAGTTCTGGAGACCAGAGTCCTAATTTATTATAATGTAGACATATATAACACAAATATATATAATTATTCTCTGTGTGTGTCTATATATCTATATATATATATATGTATGTATGTATGTGTGTATAACCAGATTGTATCTAGTGGGCTAACCGCAACAGTGATCCAGCCAACAGCAGCAGCAAAGGGTAGCCAAACTGCAAGATAAGTCAACGAGATAATTAACTGCATCAAGAGAGGTCAAACAAATTCACATGATAATTTACAAGGAAAATCTAAATAGAGAATTAATTGACTACAATTAGCAGAATCGAACTGAATTAAGACAGGTTAATTATGGCTTCAATATATAATAGTGTCTTTCTCCTCTCCAAAAAAATCATTCCTTAAATCTTAAGTAACAATGGGATTTCTTTAATTCTTGGTCTCTTCTTTGGTTTCTAAAGGACGAAAAGCAACAAATTTACCTATAAATCTTCGAGAAGGGATGAGAAAAATTTTGTCATCTGAGCCTTTCGATGCTAAAGTGAACTTACAATGAACCGTTAAATGTGTTCTCTTAGTTAATAGTACGTAATGTTGGGAAAAATTTGCCTAAAATCCAATTAACGAACCAAAAATAAAAGTACAAAATCACATGAAAGATTTTCTAAAGATTCAATAATTTAGCTACATCCTGTTTTTATCGCTGCAAATTCCACTAATCAATTAAACAAATTATTTATAAAGAAACTCACACTCAAAAGATGTTTCCTAGCCTCACACTCCAATTTTCTCTCAGAAAATTCGTGATAAATAAATCTCCTAACGTAAGTATTTATAGAACCCCAAAACAAGTGAAAAAACCCCAAAAATAGGCCCAAAGCCGACCTAGGCTGACTTGGTACACGCCCTCCGCGGGCGCCGTGGCGCCCATCCCTTGGCACTGCAGCGCTACTTTGAATCAGCCCATGCGCGCTGGTACTGTGTGGCGCCCAGCGGACCTCTTCCGGAGCACCACGGCGCTGGCCTGCAACACAAGGCTACTGTGCAGCCTTCCTAGCACCATTTTCTCCACTTTTTCCTCCGTACATGAGTAGGCTCTATCTTCAACACGTAATATATTATAACTAACATGTTTATTTTGATTAGAAAATGTATTCGCATCGAAGAAATCACATTACAATTTTTCGATATTTAGGAGAAAATACTGACGACATACATATGATATATATATCCTACTACATAATTTCCCTAAAATATAATCTAGATTTCCAACTTGTTCTATGTGAAATAATTCAGTGGTTATTCAAACTATGAGATTTTAGCTCATTTCGAAGTTATTAGAATATTTTTTACACTGTATGGTTTGCTTTTCTACGTTGTATAGAGAGAAAGTTGGGAATCCCTTTATTTTTTGCTTACTCACCTTGTTAAATTTTGATATCACATTAACTATATGAATAAGGTTTTACCTTGTAACTTTACCAGCAAAAAAAAAAAAAAAAGGTTTACCATGTAACAGGTAATGGTAATTCCATAGGAGAAAGACAAAGACCACATACCAGGCCTTAAGGAATGAGCAGCATGCGGGTTGGGAATCGTCGTCGTCATCATCGTCTGGCGGTGGAGGCGGCGGGACTGATCGAGAAGGCGGTGCTGATGGTGGTGGTGGGCGAATGCCTTCATCAAGGTAACCCTGATAGGTCGGTGGCGGAGGGGGACGCGTTTGGTCAACTGATTGGGGCGTCACCCAAACTAAAACAAGCAACAATAGAAACACACTACGAAATTAGGTAGTTTCATTGTTTTAGTACACTAGACTAGATGAGATTGTTATTATTTGTTACCAAACAAATGCAAATAGACAATACAACTCGCCTGCTTGTCTGTAATCCTCCTGAGGAGGAGGAACAGGTTGGTAGCTCATTTTGGTTGCTTGGATTTAGTGAACAAAATTGCCCTGGAATATGGGATATATTGGAATAGCTTCAGCTTTGCCACTTTCTTTTTCTTTAAAGCTGTACGGGATAGTTTTGGGACGCCCAAGTCCCTACCAATTTTAAAGTCTCAACTACAATAGTACCATTATTTTGCCTACATAAGGCTACAGCTGGTAACCCTAATTATGTCATGGCCAAAAAAGAAAAAGAAAGGTAAGCCTCCTCATGTCTAACTTTTTCTTTTTCTTTTTCTTTTTCTTTTTTCAAAAAGCAAAAAAATAAATAAAATAAAAGGACCCATATGTTGATGCGTTCAGTGGCTATGTAATAAAAATTGATCTTTCCTTCCAAAAATTCAATATTATTCTCGATTTCAAGCTTTTCATTCAGTTTTTGGTAATCCTTGATTGCACTTATTGCTTTTTTGTTTGCATCACAACAAAATAAAAAAAGAATTCCACCACGGACCACATTGATGTTCATAAACTTGCGTTTGATATGTATGACCTGACAATAGATATTTGCTAGAAAGTTATTATTGTATAAGCTATATCTGATTCTGAGTGAAACAAAGGACAAACAAGAGTCTATACTCGGGACCGATTTTAAATTGTATTTCAGCGTGGGCACTAATAAGAAGTTCGGACCACATTGATGTCTATTAACTTGAGTTTGATCTAAGTTGAGAATTGAAATTTGTTAGAAATATTATTGTATATTGCTTAATATTTGATTCTGAGTGAACAAAGGACAAACATGCATGTATTCGGGACGAATTTAGAATTTTATTTCAGTGTGGGCATTAATAAGAAGTATTTTTCTTTAATCCTTATCATTGTCATTTTCTCTTAACAAATCTTTTCCTTAATATTTTACATAAGCACGTCAAAACAAATTATTAAATAACTTATTTAATGTAATATAATATTAACACTACATTATGGCAACACCTACTATATTATGTGTTTCAAAATGAAACATCAAAACATCAGAAATAAAATGTAAAATTTAAAGATCAAAACTAATTCCCCAAGAAGAAGTAAAATTTACATCACAAACATGTTCTATAAAAATTGTATGAGTTCTTAAAACCAATAAATCTCTAAAAACAATCAAAACTTTTGATAAAATTAAAGAGAAAGAAAGTTGATATTAATTAAACCAAAATTAAATAATAGCTAAGATTATTCAGAAAAAATGGTGATTAGTAGTTAAATAACTCAAATTATTAATAAGATGGATTAAGATAAATAAATAAAAAGAGTCACATTTGAGAAAATAGTATTTTCTGGGAGGTTTGTTTAAATAACTGAATAAATTTATAAATTAAATTATAATGTTCTAAAAAATTATGGGGCAGAAGTCTAACCCCACGTAGCTCCACGGGTGTCTACACCCAACAGAGATATTTTTTGAAAAAAAATATATATATATATTTTCATATAGTTGCTCAAAAGTGTTGGACATATTCTTTTAATAACTCAAATCACAATTCAAACTTTTTTATTATAATATTTTTTCTCACAAAAATTTAAATTTACTTTCTTTTACTATAATATTTTTTCACACATAAAATTTATTTTACAATTCAAGTTATCCACTTAATTATGAAAATGATATGCAATGTCCCAGAAGAATTACTAGTACACACAGGTGCCTAAAACCTTACGACACAAGCAACTTGAGTGTTTATAAAAAACGATGACTTCTACATCCCTAAAAAGATGACAAATAATTAATAATTTTCTATGTCCTTGTCCCTTTGCGGACATATTAGATAAGATAAAAAATTATTGGTTCTATATTCAGCAATAAAAAAAAAAAAAAAAAAGAGTAGCTCGACCTCGAAGCTTCTTCATCGCTTCCGTGATTACATTTGACAACCACCTGTCAACAAAGCAAAAAATAAAAAATAAAATCAATGAAATTCAAATTTTATCCCAAGTAAGGTTCATTTGGTAGATGAATTCTAAATTATAATTTTAAATTTTAGTTCAAAATCAGTATTTATTTACGGTGATTTTAAATTATGATTTTAAATCATAATTCAGAATCAATATTTAGTGTTTGGATGATTCTGAATCATTATTCTGAATCAGAATTTAAGAGACGTTTAGTTCATAGATTAGAATCATGTGATTAGAACTATTTTGGGTTTATGTGTATTTTTTGTGAGAGAAAACACTGTAGCAAATCATAGTTTGAATCATCCAACCAAACATCCCCTTATAGTGTTTGGATGATTTTGAATCATGATTCAAAATCTGATGTGATGTTTTAAACTAGAATTACTCATGATTTTAAAACCACCACCCTCTTAATTTAAAGTAATTCAAACTTTTAATTTTAAATCATAATTTCAAAATCATAATTTAAACTCAAAATCATGAATTATAATTTTAATTTCAAAATTATAATTAAAATTACTCTAATTTAAATCCGCAAACCAAACTAACCCTCAATAATACACCTAATCCACTTGGTGCCTCTTTCTAGTTTCTGGATATATCCTTCGTTGCCAAAAAAAATAAAAAAATAAAAACAGAACAACCAAGTATTACTATCAACAATAACTCCATTAATCCTTTAATATTTTTTCCATAAAATCCCATCATTTAAACTTCAAAATCAAACTATCTTTCTGAAAATCTAAACCATCTTTTCTTCGATTGAGTTGATTAACCATGAGCGGAACAGAGTCTCTCGTGCCTGCTTCCTCATCTGGAGAATCCCAGGAGGAAGCCAAGAAATGGGGGACCCACGTGATGGGAGCGCCTGCGGCCCCCACCGTGCACCTCGACAACCAGAAGGCGGCGCTGTGGAACGCCGGCGACCACCACCAGCCGTACGTGCAGTACGCGCCGGTGGAGAAGCCGACGACCAACCCCCTTGAGCCAGTCATCGACCTCTTCAACTCATGGAGCGCCAAGGCAGAGAACATCGCCCGCAACATCTGGCACAACCGTATGTACATGTTCATCTGCGTTCTAGATAATTGACGTTACCCTTATTCTATTCATGATCATATTTTGTCGTTTCACATTTGGAATTAGTTCCTTGCTGCCTTTGTGCTGTATTGTCGTTCTCCTAACTCGGTGCCGTTTTACAATTATCGTCGTCTATTTTTGTTAATAATAATAATAATAATAATACGAAGAAATAACTATAAAGCTATCTCATCTTCTCTTTTTTCCTTTTCATGGATTTATCGTTTGATAATTTGTTAGATGCTCCTACGGTCCTACCGATTTACGTAATATGCCCTGTGAATGTGATGATATATATCTTTTTTTGTCGTTTAATAAATATTTGTAACCACTGTCGCTTTCAATTGGTGTCATCTCTTATTGGTGTCGTTTTTTGATGCGGTAATTTTTGAGAATGCCGTTTTCTGTCGTCATTTACTGTAATGTTTTGTTGTGCGTATTTTAGAAGAACAAAGCTTCTTTTCTTCTTATTCCTGGTTTCGTCATTTGGTAATTATATATAACGTGCTATCTTGTATGTTGTCGTTTTATATGTATAATGTATTTCGAAATGGAAATGCAGTGAAATCTGGACCGTCGGTTACGGAGGCTGCTTGGGGAAAGGTGAATCTGACGGCGAAAGCAATAACAAAAGGGGGATTTGAGTCGTTGTTCAAGCAGATATTTGAAAGCAGTGATCCGAATGAGAAGCTGAAGAAGACTTTTGCTTGTTACCTTTCCACTGCTACAGGCCCTGTCGCCGGAACTCTCTACTTATCCACCGCTCGACTTGCTTTTTGCAGTGATCGACCTCTCTACTTCACTGCTCCTTCTGGACAAGGAGCTTGGAGCTACTACAAGGTATGTATCTTTGTTACATCGTATAAAAACTAATGTTAATAATTACCCCACTTTCTAAATAGTTTAATTATTTTTTAGATTAATAGTTGTAAACTAACGTGCTATTGCTGTGGAATTTCTTGAACTCGAACTATAATAACGGATACTTATGTTCCTATCTAATGAAAAGTTCGCCGGTACTTTTAATATTGTGCCAGTATTAAAACAATTTAAACTCCTGTAAGCACTCTCTAAAATTAAGCTATCATATAATCTGCTAAGGTGGGAGTGATGATATATATATATATATATATATAAAATATGTGATCTTATATTATTGCGTTGTGTATTTGACATGAAAGTGTGGGTTGACCTGCAGGTTCTGATACCACTAGGGAATATAGCGACGGTGAATCCAGTGACAAGGACAGAAAATCCACCAGAGAAGTATATCCAGATTGTTACCTCGGATGGGCATGAGTTCTGGTTCATGGGATTTGTTAGTTTCGAGAAAGCGTCTCATCACCTTCTAAACGCTGTATCAGATTTCAAAGCAGGCCATGGGAATAACGTTGCCGCGCAATCAATCAATCTCTAGAACTACTCTTCATGATATCTTTCGAGTTTTAGATATATGTATTGATCATGTATAGAAGACACGATTTTAAGTGGTGTTTTGTATTTATTGTTGTAAAAAAAGTTTGTAATTTTCCCTTCTCCTTTTCTATGTAATGTCTCTTGCGATTTTGTACCGAACCTGTATGCTTGTTTGTTTAATTTTTCTCGTGAAGTTTAGCACACTTTTTCCTGGTCTGTTGAACACATGATACATCTTGATCTTTCTTCTTCTTACTGAAAATGAGGTCGAAAGAATTGTAAATTTTGTTAAAAACTGAGAGAGAGAGAGAAATCTGAGAAACGACACCGACCGTGAAACAACACCAATCTGACAAACGACACCAGCTATTAAACGAAGGATGAGAGAAAAATATATAGAGCAAAAATAACAAAAACGACTAGGACGAAAAATGACAACCTAAATATGCATCAAATAGAAACAAAATTTCAAAAAACAAAAAAAATAGAAACAGAAAAGAAATTTGAAAAACGACAAGATTTAAAATAAGCTCCGAAACTAAAATACGGCAGTAAGTCCGCGCCGAGTTTCAAGAATTCTGTCGCGCAAACTAAAATACGGCATTGAGTGGGTGCCGAATTATAAGGTTTTGTTTCTTTTAGGAACTCGAATTATATTAGTTTGAGGAAAAGTTGCATTTATAACGAGCAATCCTAACAAAAACATTGACAAGTACCCAGTAAATATATCTATTTTATTAATAAAAAATGTTTCACAAATTTCTTTTTCAAATCCTATAAAATGAAAAAAAAAGAAAAACAAATTCAGTAAATTATTGAAAAAACCGACAAAATATTAAAAGACATCAGCCTACACGACAATTGGAATGACTTCTAGTTGATGGAATTTGTTAATTTTTAGAAAAAAACATATTTCTTGTTCTTTCTAAGAATGAAGTCAAGGAAGAGCCGGAAGTAATTTGGGGAAGAAAGGGAATGGTGCTAAAGTAACCAAACAAACCAAAGCCCATTCGACAAAAGGATGAAAGTATGCTTTGGACTTCTTTTTCCTTCAAGCCTTGAGAAACTTGCACGTCTACCACTTTAATTTGTATCAATTGCCATTTTCATAAAAAGATTTTAGCTCAAATAATACATAAGAAAACTAACTTGCCTTTAGAAGTGATGCTGAGCGTGTGTTTGGTGATTCAAACTACCCACTACACATATTATAACAGAAATCATCCTCTTTTTTTTTTTAACTATATTTGTTGCAGGGCTTTCTCCGGTAATTAAACAAAAAATATCATTCTATTCATGCATTTTGTTTCTAATCTTTTGAATAATTGTTTTTTTTTTTATAATTTTTTTAAAAGTATTTCTTGATCAAAGTCAGTTTTGATTAGTATTTTATAAGAGCTCTAATCTTCCATTACGCATCATGATGCCATATGTTAATTTTCTGTTACATAAATAACGGATATCTCAAATTTGTTAAGCCTATATATACTGGGAACTGTAGCCTTATAACTAAAAACAACAAAATTATTGTGATAAAATATAAAAGTTACACTAACTAGCATTTGGAAAACATATATTACATATTTGAAGGAATAGAAAAGATAATAATTAACATTGACAAGAACAGGCCAATCGAAAAAGTCAATAATAAAAACTTCTCTACAACATAATCTGGTTTCCGAGAAAGAGAAAAAGAAGAGAGGAGAAAGCTGTCAAAAAGATGCAAATTGAAAGAAGACACAAACTCAGTGTTAGAGGAAGAAACAAACAAACAGAGATTCTCTAGGGAGGAGTAGGAGGAGGAGGACCATTCGGACCAAACAAAAGAATAAAAAGGTAAACAATAAGAGGGTTATTTTTTCCCCCCCAGTTACTCGATAGTTATAGCTTTCTTGTCATTGACCAACTGATAATTAGCTAGGGAATAGAAAGAAAGCAAGAGAGAGAAAACACAAAGAACGAGAGAGAGCTCTCTCTCTCTCTCTCTCTCTCTCTCCCTTCTCTCTCTCTCTCTGACTCTCACAATATATGAATATGATATATCGCTCGCTCTATCATCTTCTCCATCCATCTCTTTCTGCACAGTAGTACCACAGTACTGCAAACTCACTACTCACTGCCACTGCTTAGATTCCCTTCTCTTCTGCCAACCAACCAAGTGTAACACCAAAAAAAAAAAAAAACAATCCCTTTGTTTTCCACACACAGTTCTCATCTCTCTAGCTATATATCTATATGATTTTGAATCTATGTATACATGTAATGTATACATCGCAACCCTTATCAAAACGGCCTATTCTTTCTTTGTTTATTTATTTTTTGGGATAGAAATCCAAGCACCTATTCTTGGACCATTTGTGATATATATATATATATATAGTTATTTGTATTATTTATCTATGATGTATATTTCGTTTGCACGTCAAAAAGCATCTCTCTTTTCTCTCTTTGTGTCTGTGTCTCGAGCTTTCTGTATTATTATAAATGTGTGTCTGAATTTCGAATCTTTTAGGACGGAGGGCCTCACCACCCCACAGACCTAACAACTGCACCATATGTCACACCCTTCTACCTTTGCATGCACTATTATATTGCACTTCACCTTTTTCTTAAACCAGAAAAAAAATAATAATAAATTATTATTTTAAAGTATTTCGAGCTTACACACACATTGCATAAGTTGTCAATTTATGAGTTCCATTTTCCAATCATAGGGGTGCTTGTACTTTTTTTTTGCAGCATATATATATATATATATATTTCTATTTACAGCTCTACTTCAGAGAGAATGACCCGCCTTTTCCAAACAAAATATTGACCATATTGAAACGTTACAGGCTCTAGGACAAAATGAAAATGAATTATGTGTTAGTACTTGATGTCCCACTCCCACCACCATATGGAAACTTTTAATCATGAATCTTATTACAGTTAACTTATGCTAATTAAATACCGATTAATTTACTCAAATATATTACTTCCATTAATTGATCTGTAAAAATCTCCAGAACCTCTAGCACTATTTGAAGCGCAGTGATTTTCCCCTCTCTTACAACAGAAAGCTGCCGGTCAAAGAAGACTGACATGAACAATGTTTTATGTAGCAAATAGTAATACCATAGATGATAACTTTTTTGATAGGGCATAAAAGAATTCTTTATTAATATATACTGTATAGTTTTGAAGCGTCACACCGTCCCATTTCTATCAAGTTCAATTAACTTTACATATATTCTTTCTTTTATCTTTTAAAATAATCTCAAGATAAAAAGATGCACAACATAAGTGGTTTGCAAATAATGAATTAAAAAAAAAAACTAAAATGTCTTCTAAAACTGTTGAGAGTTGACGATTCTTTTCGCAAGGAATATAATATCTTGAAATTGAAAACAACTGTAAAAGAAAAAAGGAATAAAGGAATCGTTTTCACAGACATGGTGGAGAAAGTGGACGAAATTAATCAGACAAAAACAAACACTCCGCCGGTAAGCGTGTGAAATAGGCCTTTAAGTGGAGAATCATGTACGGGAATATATATGATATATATATATATACACACACACATATATATTCGCATTAGGTGTCAAAATACGATTGGCTATCACATCACAGAACAATGTTTTTCGACATGAATTTCTACAGGTACATATATAATATGGATATGACGTGAAGACCATCTTATAGATATTCTTTGTATCGACGGAGCAGATGAATTTTCCAAAGAATCTAATCATGTACTAGTACGTGTTATGCACGAATAAGAAGCTGCTAATTAAATTTCAGGCTTTGACTTTTGACCTTTGACTTTTCATCATTTCGGCTCACCTATATAAATCTACTTATAATAAATTATCTTTTCAAATCTACTTATAAATTCCTTTTATTTTTTTAAATGCTGGCCGGCCTAGTATAATGTCTCTAGTTGGTTTAGTAAATTATAAGATTTGTTTGTCCTTTATCTTTGAAGATAAATCTCCACTTAATTATTGATATGTATCTCAACTTTAAAGTTTCCAATTTCTGCTGTATCCTCTGATGGAATTAAATTCTCCTCAATAAAAAAAAAATGACATAGGTTCCTCCATTTGAGCCTTGACTTCTAAAAATTACAAAAAAAAAAAAAAAAATGAAAATTTTGGATTCACTAAAATACAAAAAATGATAACGATTTAATTATAGAAGCAAATGATGCATAACGAGATTATTCTTTTTAGAAGAAATGATATGTATGATATGATTGCAGAATTATAAAGAAAATACTTTGTTAATGATGCCGATCGCTTGACATTGAACAAAAAGGGACACTATATGTTACCTAAAAGAAAATAAAAGAAATAAACTTGTCTAGCTGATAAATTTATTCGATTTAATGGGGGGGTTTTTTTTTTCCTTAATCTAAAAGCGATTTATCTTGATAAGATGCTATTTGCTAATTTAATCTTCGAAAAAAACTTGCTTTAGAAAAAAAAATAATGATACGAAAAACTTCTTAAAAAAAGGATATAATTAATGCTAGCATCTTAGATGGGGTCTTTACTCCTTAACAAATGATCACTTTTAACGTGTCACAAAATTATATGTGGTAATACCATGTTTTAAGGCATTAATCGAGCGGTTGAACGAACATGACATCCACACACCCAATTACCCAATAGCATACGCAGCACATTATTAATACAGCAATAATAGATAAACTAATAATTTAAACATGAAAAAGAGCTAAAAAAAAAAAAAAAAAAAGGAAGCAAGGAGAACATTAACAACACGTCGCAATCATTACCAATATTATTCTTTGAACTTTCCCCCCATTGACCTCACTTCTGGCACTGTAGGACTCATCCCTGCCACTTCCATGAGCGCGCCTCATATGACCAAATGGAAAATTCAGAAAACAAACAAATAAATAAATAAATAGAGGAAAAATAGCAGTAAAAACTTTATCTCCATTAGCAAATCCACACTGAAATTTCCAAAAAGAAAGAGAAAAAAAAAAAACACAAAGGGGGTTTCCAATAAGTGGAAATTAAAATAAGAAAAAAAAGAATGGGAAAAATAAGAATAATATTGTGATGGGGATATAGCAAATTTAATTCATAGAGAGCCATTTTCGGATCGATCAAAATGGAGAAGTTGACCACAACACTTGGGGCATTCTTGGACCTGTTTTGGGACCATGAAATACATGAAACAGCTCTTGCACCCTCCCACCACCAAAACCTGCTCCTTCTGCGCCTCTCTCCTATTACTCGACTCTGACGACGATTCTTCGCTCTCGTATGAGCTATTTTCATCTTCTTCTTCTGAGTAATAATCTCCACTGTTGTAGTCTGTTGTCGTTCTTGGATCTTCTTTGGCTTTCATGCCGTTCCTCCAGTTTATGTAGTAAATCTCCCCTGTCTGCGTATTAAAACGACATGTATATTGTTGGTTAATTAATGTTCATGGAAACTACTAGGCATTAAGCAAGTCATGTACTGGAACAAAAGAATGTACCATGAGAGAAGTACCACTACTTATGTATGAAAAAAAATATAAAATAAAAAGAAGCTGATTTTCCTTTCCTTGTTTGCTTCATTTAATGCTCATCATTAATCAAGATAGAGTTTTAAGTTGTTTGATGGAAACCATGAATATTATTAACAGATGATCTAACTAGGGAAAGTTTCTTTCTTTATTGTTCAACAAATGTAGCACTTTATATATATGTAGTCAAAACGGGGAAAGCTTTTTCTTTTCTCTCTCTTTTTTTTTTCCCTTTCTTCTTCTTCTTCTTTTTCCTTTTCGTCTAAAATAAGAAATGAAAAGTGGTTCATGAAACTGAAAGTAGTTGGTTCTTTCTATAAGATTTTGTTCTTAAAAAGAAAAAAACAAACAAACCCAGAGAATTAATTACACAGTACTCAAGGATCTACCACTTGAAAGCCAAAAAAGAACAAAAAAAAGAAAGAAAACCCGTAAGAGGAAAGGGACAAAAATGAAAAAGGGATTTGGTTATAGTTTATACAAAAAGAAAGAAAGAAAGAAAGAAAGAAATACCTTTAAATCAAGGCATTGCTCCCAATGGTAAGGAAGGGAGATATGGGAGTTGAGTTCTAAGGTGGCGGTGGTGGTGGTGGAAGTGTCGGCGGCGTTTGGGAGTTGATGATTTTGCGGCGCATCATCATTATCATCATCGTGATCATCATGATGTGTGATCGGGCGGCTAGACGAGCTGCTTGATGTTGACGTGGTGGGCCTTCCTCTTACAGCTTCTCCGGCGGCGGAGTTGCTGCGGTGGTGGTGGCGGTGGTGGTGGTGGTGGTGGTTAAGAGAGCAGTTCTGCATAGACCTCTCTAATGATGCTGTGATCGCCGCCATATTTGGAGCTGCCATATTGTTATAATATATGTTATGTATATATTCAAACTAAAACAAATATATGTCTCACAAATTTACTAGTACTAGTGATTAAGAAGGACTTGTATTATACATGGAAACCCCAGGACCCAACCAAAAAAAAAAAAATGAACGAGGAAAAAAAAAGAGAGAGAAAAGGGATTGAAGTTTGAAGGGGAGAGAGAGAGAGAGATTAGGTGGGATTTTGTTTTGGAAGGAGTAATGGGAATGGACAAAAGAGGAGGGTTGAAAGAGAGGTAGAAATAAAAGGGGAGAAACACGCTCTGTGGATGCGCGTGAGGAATTATTTGGGGATGTGATGTGGGACCCAACCCAACCGGTGAACCACACACCGGCGTGCCTTTTGTCTCCACAGTCCACACCAATGACTTCCCTCTCATATCAAAACACGTCATTAAGCATGATTTATTTATCGTTGGTTAATTTTTGGGAATATATATTTTTTTTCTTGCTGGCAGTTACTGGGAATAAATTAAAATAAAGAACTTTCAAGCAATAAATATATAAAGAAATAAAGAACTTTATTAATGAGTATAAAAGCACTGATTTTTTTTTAATACTATGCAGCTTCAAAGTGGTTCATTCTCAAGTCTAAACTCAATCCCATTCAATTTCATGTTGTTTAACTTAATAATTTTTTTTTTATTAAAACTACCGATTCAGTTATATAATATATTAAAATATTTTCAGAGTGAAAAAATATATTAAATTACTTTTAAAGTGGTTAAAAATATAGCATGGTAGTAATTTCATATTTGAATTCATTAGAGAAAGTGTAGTGTTAAAATCTCGCACTTCATATTCAAAATAAACATTTTTCAAGTTTAATAATATTTAAATAAAAATATTGTACCAGAATAAGTTATATGGACTCTTCAAAAGAATAAATTTATCAAAAAAGTGTGTGGATTTCAAGATTTTTTTTTGTTTTTTTGAGAAGTATGGATTTCATTAAATTTAATGACAATCTATAATCCAAAACCACGCACAATTATTTGCGTAATTGTTTCCATCATCATTAAGAATTTTAAATAAAAAAGTTACTAGAAAATGACATGTAAAGCCTCAAAGAGATAATTAAAGAGAGATCCGGTAAAAACGCGATTAGCTAAAAGAATGCCGGATCTTCCTTTAAACTGTCATGTGGCTTTTGAAAAAGTTAGGATGACCTTTCCAAATGGAAGAACGACCACCACGCGCCCTCTTTCCACCTCTCTTGTTCCGCCACGCGCGGACTTTGCTGCCTTTTCTTCAACTTTCTCCCCTACATTTTCCATTATCCACATGTGTATCCAAATTCCAAAATTTTCTTTTTTGAGGAAAAATTCCAAATATTTATCTACCACGTTTTGTGTAAGAAATTGTCTTTCTTTTGGCGAGGAGAAAAGAAATTTTGTTACTTTCACGTTTCATCACTTTTTAGGAGAGTGGATGAAAGCTTATAAAGATATTTGCGATGAAAAATTATTAGTACCGTTGATGCAAAGCTTATAAAGGACAACTCTAACTTGTAAAATGGCTTAAACAATCATCATAATCACTAGCAACGTGGAATACTTGTGTATTTATGTATGTATAACATATATCTAAATAACTATAAATTAGCAAATATAAAGTATGAATTTTTAAGTACTCAAAGGATAGTCAGGTTAATCAGTTTGCATTTTACAGCTTTACGTAAAGTCAATATTCTCAAGAAGGTGGCATAAATTTTGCCAATTTAATAAATTATTTATGTTACATAAATCTAAGCTCGTTCGACCCTAATGTACCCTTGTTCTCGCCTAGCAGGTTGAGTACTTTACTACTTTATTATCTTAAAAACATGCATCTATATTACGTATAGAATTATTAGGGCGAACAAAACAAAAAGAAAGAAAAATATTTCCTCTCCTGTTTTAACGCATAAATTATTCACGTAAGTCAATTTCATCTAGCTTAAGACTTCCTATAATTATTTCGTATAGAATTATTAGGGCGAACAAAAAAAAAAAAAAGAAAGAAAAATATTTCCTCTCCTGTTTTAACGCGTAAATTATTCACGCAAGTCAATTTCATCTAGCTTAAGACTTGCTGTAATTATTACGTATCATTGGATTTTTGAAAGTGTAATACGGTGCATGCACTAAAATACACGTCATATTATTTTAATGGAGATAATTAACCTAATATGCATGTGTATATGTGTATTAATTCAAGGAGAGGGGAGACCATTACAAGATTTTAACAATATAATAAAAAAAGTGTATAGTTTTGGTTGATCAACAAACACTAAAAAAGAAAGGAAATTAGATGTATCAGTGATTATTTATATGAATAATACAAGTCGAAGGAAAGAAATAGAAGAGAGGGTAGAATTGGACAATGAGAAGGGGACGAGGAGGACAGGCAGAATGCATTGGGGGAGCTGCCGTTGGGTGAGTGGTTGATAACAAAAGAGAAAGAACAATGCTATTCATTTATTTTTGTTTTTATTTTTTAAAGAAAAGAATAATGCTTATTTACGACTACAAAAGAGAAATTGTTTATGTTAAGAAAAAAAAAAATGAACCTGATTAAAAAAAAAAAAAAAAAAAAAAAAAAGCTACTATAAGATGTGTGAAGCTTCACCTTCACGAGATGGGTTTTGTGGGCGTTGGGATTAATGTTAGGGGAATAAGAGCATGACCCATTTTTCAGTTGGGATTTTTCCTGCTTTGTGGAATCTATTCTGAGGCTCTCTTTTTTACCAGTTCTGACAGCCCCTCCCTCTCTCTCTCTCTCTCTCTCTGCCCTAATATTCCTTCTGATACCAGCTAGGCTAGACCTTGGGATGTTCCACTGCTTTTGTTTTCGTATGTAATTTCAGAAATGCTTCACGGATCAAAATAAATTATTTCAAATTCCTCTTTTTTCCCTTTTTTTTCTCTCCCCAAGTAACTAATTATTAAAATTTTGTTCATTTCACCGATTTAAATTTTTAGTTTTAAATTTTTACAGTAAAAAGTTCTAAGAAAATGTCACATTTAACTTTTTCTACTACAGCGAAAAGCTCGCAGAAAATGTCACATCTCAGTTCAAATTAAAAATTTAAATCCGCGAAGTGAACGAAGCCTAACTATTCAAACCAATTCCATTTGCACTTAGATTCCACTCATCATGTGTTCCATAGTAAAATATTTTTTTATAAAAAAAAACTACAGTACGCATGTATACTATAGTTTTAAATTATTTGATTTTCATTAGGAATAATCAATTAAACTTATATTTCTTTTGTTATGATATGATTTTGGTGTAATCTATATTAAATATCTACTCAAAACTCACAGCCATTTTCAATTGGTGAGTTATCTTAGATCTCGTTCATTTTACCGATTCGAGTTTAGAATTTGAGTTTTGTTACAGTAAAAATTTCTCAGAAACAATCACATCTAACTTTTTTGTTATAATAAAAGCTCTCATATAAAGTTATATCTCAACTCGAATTAAAAACTTAAATTAGTGAATTAAACGACCCCTTAATTTAAAGCATAATGTATATACAGACTATATAGACTTTTTCTTCAGTCATTTCGGAGGACTGTGTCTCTAATATAATTTGTTTGTAGTTATGTTAATGATAATTATTAAATATAACATCAAAGAGATATAACAACATATGAGTGTATATATATATATATATATATATACGTACACTTTTTCTTTAACCAATATGCAATGAATATGGGATGTTTTGGTCTGACCGAGGAAGGGTAAAAAAAATAAAATAAAATAAAAGAAACAGTGGCGAAGTTATAATGCAGAAATGTGGATTATGGGGGTATGTTTTTTGGGCGGGTTTCCCAAATCATTCTCTGTGCAAATTAGGCCAAAGAGAAAGAGAGAGAGAGAGATTTTGTTGTACAATTTCATCGCACCAAGGGAACATCCTCTAGTGGCCTTGGGCGTGCCGGCGTGCCCCTCGCTAATGCTGCTGCTTAATGCTTTGCCACCGCACTTTTTTTTTTTTTTTTTTTTCCCTTTTTCAACTGCTCTTTTACATGCCTTCTCTCAATGCTGTCATCAACTGTTTTATTTGCAACTTGAAAGGCGGTTAAACAAAGCTTTTTACACGCCAGTACCTCTTCTCTGATGCTTTTCTCCATAAAAATGGTTTCTTTACTAACATTAGCATATATAATATATACATATATATATATATATACACGTGTATTGGATTAAAGCTGAATGCGTTGCTACTACGCCATTGAGATTTGAGATCATACTACTAGCTACTGGAAAAGCATGTATATGAGTTTGCAATAAATTTAGATCACATATGGGATTTTTGTTTTGGGACGTTTACGACTTTATTATTTATTCTTTTTGAACTGCATGATCGAACTCGCACCCGTTTCAAACTCCCACTTGATCACATCTTATCGTTTTTAGGTCAAACCAAGATGTGGCCACTTTTAAGGCCCGTTTAGTTCGTTGATTCGAGTTGATATGTGACTTTATATGAGAACTTTTTACTGTAGTAAAAAAGTTATATGTTACTGTTTTTTAAAACTTTTTACTGTAGTAAAACTCGAATTCTAAACTCAAATCGGTAAAGTGAACGGGACTTAATATAGCAAGAAACACCTAGGTTGATTTTATTAGCTACCAAAGACCATATATGGCAGTAGAGTATATACAGATTACAAAATCAGAAAATGGTCATCTCATATAGCAAGTTAATTAGAATACTTCTACAGCCAAGCTAAGCTCTCTGCTGTGAAAATTGAAGGTATTCCTCCTACGGAAATGCTCTGTATATCTAGAATGATGGAAGCCTAACAACAAACATGACCAACACTTTAAGAAGTAGAATACAGGCAAATTTGTAATTGTAGTTGTAGTAGTTTACCTGCCTGATATTGCGTAACATTATAAAATACGATGGCCCTCAGCCACAAAATTAGTTGGAGGGCCCATTTAGAGAGAGCTTCAAAGAGAGAATTTTATAACTGCCCCTCAAAATAGTACAACAAATTATTATTAACCCTTAAAGATTGCCCCTTTTATTTCTATCATTTTAGAATAGATCTAGTCAAATATTAGTCAAAAACCTAATATATTAGATTACCAAAATACCCTTAAAGTAAATTGCTAATTTACAAAATGCCGGGTGCCTTCGACCGGTGGCACCGGCGGGTCTCTGATGGCCGTCCGGCGATCTCCATTCCGCTTGGCGTGCCTCTGCGTGACCGTCCGACAGCTTTTTTGACGGATCTCCGGCGGCCGCCCGGCGTGTCTCCGACAACGGTTATAATCTGCCAGACTATGACCCATAGTCTGTCAGGTTACACCGGCCGACGGGTTTACAATCGCACCGGACATAGTTTGTCTGATTATAATCCATAGAATGTCAGACTATGATTCATAGTCTGTCAAACTATGATTCATAGTATGACAAGTTACGCCGGTCACGGGCCATAATCTGTGAGGCTATGACCCATAATTTGTCAGACTATGACCCATAGTTTAACAAGTTACTCCAGCCACCAAGCATAGTTTCCCAGACTATGACTCATAGTCTATCAAATTATGATCCATAATCTGTCAGGTTATGTTTCTATTTTCAATTAAAATATGATTGAACATCTTCGATCGCTGACATCGGTAGTCGAAAGGAATCTACCAAATTGATCCAAAAAATAACAAAAATAAAACACAACAAAATGACAACAAAATGACAACAAATCCATATTACAAAAGTTCCAAACATCTCATAACATCTCAAGGGAAAAACATGAATTTTGTGTACAAATCTTCATTAAATGAGCAAAAACCAAGTATTTTTACTTTGTAATCTTGATAAAAAAAAAAAAAAGATCAAAATCGGGTTTGCTGCACATATTCCACATGGATGATAGGATTCTTCACCTTTCTTTTCCTTGGGTTACTAAGTAAGATGAAACAGAAAACTCTGCTGCAACTTTAATTCTTGCATCATCATCATCATGATAAATAAACACTCTAGGGCAGCAAGGCACAGATGCATATAAAACACAAAGATACTTCGGTTTCACTACCCAAAGATCGCAGGCTCAGGCCGAGCAATGCAGCCACCAAGTTGAAGATAGTCAAGATATCATTTAGCATTAATCCATGTTGTAGAGGAAGATTGATGTCTAAATACCCATCAACACTTTTCTCCATCCCATGAAAGGGTACTAATCTTTACATCGAGGATCCATGTTCACTACCCCCCTAAATTGTTTCAATCATAATAAGTCTGTTTGGGTGGAGGATTCGTTCTCTGATTCGAATCATGATTCATGATTCGTTATAGTATTTTTTCTCATAAAAAATACACGTAAATCGAAAATAGTTCTAATCTTAAAGTTTTAATCTATGTACCAAACGGGCTAGTCGTTCATAAAAATCACAAGCCCAAAAAGGGAAACTAATAGAAATCTAAGAGGCAAAATCACAATATAAACCGAATTATCGTACATGCTATTCTACTGCTATTAATCTTATCACAAAATTACCTACATTTGATGAGTGACCAAAGTCATTATATCTGCCTCAACTACCAATCATTAACCCAGAAGAACATAGATAACTAAAAATAAATAAATACTCGTTCAAAAATACATTTTAAAAGTGTTAAGACTGTTCAATTCAATTTAAACAAAAAATATATTCAAACTAAACTTAAATATATTCAAACTACATGCTTACTAAACTTAAATTAAACTTGAATTGATAGCCATCGTTTAAATTAAGTTGAACTATAAACAAACGGATGCGTAATTAACTCGAAATGAAAACGTCAACAATTCCGCTAGACGGGAGAGGAGAGGGACACTAGTCAATTCGAAGTTTCCATACACGA
>NW_010362325.1:384325-407094 GCF_000414095.1 Morus notabilis
CGACGCATTCAAATTCGAAACGAAAAGAAGAGAAAACAAAACAAAACAAAACAAAACAAAAAAAAAAGAAAAAAAGAAGAAGAAATTTCCAATGTGCGCTGCTGAGTACGCGTCGTGAATATTAAATTCCAATTCGTAAAATTCAACGCGACCAAGTTTTCATCATCTTCATCTTCTTCTCAACCATCATCTTCTTGTTCAACTCGTTCTGCGATCGAATCCATCACGGAAATTCGCAATCGAAGAAACAAGAACGAGAGGTAAATCTGAAGATGTCGAAGCAGGAAGAACCAGTCGTGGGAGTTCCGTACTACGTGGCGCAGAATCCTTATCAGGCAGGCGCAATTCCCCCAAACGCCTTCGTCGGAGATCCCAAGGGAATTCCGATCCAGCAGACCATTTACAGAGACACTCCCGCCCCTTTTAGCTGCGTCTACTGCGGCAATTCTGGTCTCACTTCCGTCAGGTTTTTCGCGAAAATTCGTCCTTATATTATATATATATATATATATATATTATATAATTGCATTTATGTTCTAGTTTTCTTTAATCCGTTGTTGTTCCATGTCTATCGGATGTGCTCAAGTTTTCATTTCAAAGATTTCGTCTTTTAATTCCCTGTTATTGTGCGGAAAATTGATACTCATCTATTCAAATTGAGTACCTTAGAACTCGAAAATTCAAGTTTTCGTTCTATCTTAAAAAAAAAAAAAAAAAAACTTCCTTTTGTTTGACTCGGGAGACAAAGTGGAAAAAAGAAAAAGAAAAAAAAAAGGCGTACTTGGAGTTATGTAAGAATTTCAAGGTTGTGATGATTGTATGATATGCATAAATTAGTTGGTTTTTGATGCCTAAATTAGTTGGTTTTTGGTGCCTTCTTTTTTTATCCCCTTTTTATGATAGAATGTCTAGTTACCAAAATTAAATTAACTGATTTCCACGAAAGATTTGGCCTTTGGCAATGCCATACATAATGAAATGCTTGTTGTCACCTGTTGTCACCGGAATTTTGTCATTAGAGGTAAAAGGAAGTGTTTTGACTAAACTGTTAATGTCATCTTTCTTCAAAAGTATATTATCATGGATGAAATTGAAGAATTGTTGATGGGTTTGTATGAGAAGATTTATCCAGTTAAAGAATAATGTGAGGCCATAGTAATGGCTAATTGGAAAGTAATCGCAAAATTTGATGGTTTTATGTTTTCAATTTTGCTTTTGGTGTGAATAGAGTACTAGGTATCTGCAAAACATTTCTCACGCTCTTAACTTGTGTTTTTTGTAATCCAGATCGAAGCCGAGTTTGGCAGCTGTTGTTGGTTGCATGATGCCGATGATGCTTGGAATTTGCTTTCTCTGCCCTTCAATGGATTGTCTCTGGCATAAGTATCATTATTGCCCAAACTGCAAGGAAAAGGTACCTACCTGGCTTCTCTCTTGTTATTTTACCATTCTTCTTTTTTGGTGGATTGTCCCTGTCAAGATTTCATCATAGAATTAATTCGTTCCCTTCATGATAAATGAATCTCTACATCAGAAAGCTAACACAGTTGCTGTTATGCTGTATGGTTTCTTATTTAGGTTGCCGATTTCGAGAAATCAGATGTTTGTGCTGTGATGGATCCGCCACACTGGACTCAGGAAAGCTTTGCATTGCCTGCAGCGATATAAGTTTGTTCTGCATACTGTAACTCTGCTGTGTTTCGCCTTACTTTCTCATCTGATTGTTTGGAACCACAGGGAATGCTTTCTCGTACATATATTCTTTAAGTGCGGTTGTAAAAGAACAATATATTTTCTAAGTATATTAATACTATTCTGTTTGCCAGGATGTTATAATTATTGTTCATAGTTGTTTATACAACTAAATTGCTCGCTAACTTTGAAAAATAAATGGCATCGAATGTTTATATGGTTGAACTCGTCTCTCATCCTTTGGCAATGTCCCATACTGATTGATCGATGAGGTAATAGCTCAGAAATACTTTTCAGTTGTCGGTTTCCTTGTTGAAATTTGAACGCATTGCCTAGAGTGTGTTTGGTTGGAAGGAAAGATGGATTCATATTGTTTGGTTGGAAGGAGAGAGGAAGGGAGAAGGGTAAAGGGAGAGGATCACTCCATTGTTTGGTTTGAGTCCTGAGGGAGGGGAGAATTTAAAAATGTTATTTTACCAAATTGAATCTTTCCTGGAAAGTCCTTCAAGAAATCCATCTCTTTCAAGTTTAAAAATAGTATTTCGCACTCTAAAGAATTATTGACAAATGAAAAATAGTAATTAGACAAATAACTATCATCCATTCTTTAAATTCTCCTTTTTTCTTATCAAACAACATTAAGAATGACTATATTCCTCTCAATCATTCACATTTCTCATTCCTCCAATTCTCTACGTTTTAGAAGAATTTAACTAATCTATATTACGTGAAAGATAATATTTTGGTCCTCTTTTTTGGTGCGTGTGTCTTGTGTTGAGGGTAGTGAAATGTTGCTGCCATTGTTTTAAGACATTAACCGTAACGCTTAAACCTTGATCTTAATCTACTTTTTCGAAGATTCAATTTCACCGCTAACCGTAAATTCCATTACCTCCTCCTCCTCCTATTCCTTGTGCCTTTTGTTTCGGTTCCGAGCCCCCTAGAGAAGAACTTGATGAGTATTACTCAACCTTGACGCGCAAAGCATGTCATTCATAAAAGACGCATATAGAGATTACTAGTCATGCGGAAAATGAACCTGAGAACTCATCAAAAAACACTTGAATTCAATAAATAAACACGCATTTAAAGAGTTTTCTCGCAGAGACAATGATATGTGCCCAATTTACTCAAAAAAAAAAAAAAAACGCGAATGTCTGTCGGCAGTTGCCATTGAATTCTGGTCTCTAAGCGGAGTGAAGTCATAGTAGGTTAAGACTTTCACTGTTGACCTGTAAAAGAATAACACTAGTGAAGTGGTTACCTACTTAATTACCTCAGTTTTGTGGACGAGCTGCAGTAGTAGCACAGTAGTCGTGGAAGAAGAGGTCCGGCATGAGAGAAAAGAGCCTGTCTTGATAGCCAAGGAGACTGCCCAAATACCACACAAGGATTCTCATATAACCAATTACAACCATATTTTATCATAACCAATTATACAATATGTTTCATATATATCCAAAATCACAGAAAACGAAGAGCCGAGTCTTTAATTAAGATAGTGATGAGACTCCTTGAAGAGGTTGCAGGCAAGTCATCCTTGGCTACAAAACGGAAAGGGCTCCTTATCCTCATGTAGGACCTTCCTTCCTAACAAAAACTAGAAACATCTTTCTCGAGTGTTGATTGATTTGTCGAATGGAGCCCTCTATTTATAGACAAATCATGATGAGAAGTATTGTATTGTGTTTGTGGATTAGATTAGGGTCATCACGTAGATAAATTAGCATCGCCATCAATCTGCATGATATGTCGAATTATTCCAGAATTTGCATGGCCCAACGTAAGCTGCCCATGTCCAGTGATGGGTCTAGAACATGATGATGATGGTGATGATGATGATTCTCTTCAAGATAAGGGTTTCTGCTCCCAACAAATGCCCATGGCCTTTATAAATACTAGTATAATTATTAATTCTCACATGTCGCTCTGCCATTGCTCAGACTTTCTGCCTCTTGGCTAGGCCAAAGGGCTTTCTCAAATAATATATAGCTTTTATTGTCATTTTCCGTTTATGGTAATAGATCCTTTCATTCGTGGCAATGAAATATGTGGTTTTGAGTTTTAGGGGATTCGAGAACATAATCTTCAAAAGTGATATTTTATTTCTTTAGTTACATCTTCGTTTCATTATCTTTTTCCAATTCAAAATTCCAAGGATGGTCAACCCAAGCCACATGTCCGTCATCCCATTAGGGAACCACACACACATACAATTAATATGATATATATATATATATATGTATATATAATATTCTCACGTACTAAATTTTAGCAAAAACACGTCCTCCTTTGACTGACCATGCTTTTTCAATATGGGTCATTATCATCTCCATTGGTTGTGAATGGAAAATCTTTGATTTGTGTGGATAGCACAGTTTGACAGGAATCCATGCAAATACTTGGCATTTCAACCCATGTTTAAAGCAAGATGTTGAATTCCTAACTACCATCGGAAAGAAAGAACATAATTTATACTATTTTATAATATTTACAGATATCTATATGTATCTATATTTATATATCGTATTCATGTTCTTCCTCTTCTCTTGGTCGGTTCCTCAAAAAGGGCAAAAATTATGGAGAATGGAAGTGCCAGGCATACTTCTTGGCACTTCCGATTTCCAGGATAAGTTGGTTCTCTTTTTGCCCTTTTGTCACAGAGAATGAGATTAAGCAAAAGAAAACATTAACTAACTACAGGTCTATGCTAAGGGGGGATTATTAAAAAGAAAACGAAAATGCTAAGAGAGGCCAATATATAATATCAGCTTTGCTTTAGGCACGCCTGCATAAATATAATATGACCCCTTCTCGTTCTTTAATTTGATTGAACATCAAAATTCTATTTTTCCACATTTATAATTTCCTTTGCTGTATCTAATAATCTATCATGAACAGAAACATGACTGAACCCTTTCAAGTGGATCCATTTGATTTATATCATACGTTGGGCCAAATTTGTGTGGAAGAAGAATCATTTTACACTTACACGGCCCAAAAACAAGGAACACAATTTTGAGTTTTGGATTATTTTCACTCCTGAAATTTAACCCTTTAAATTTTAAAACTCTCATTTTACTCTCTAAATTTTAAATTATTCTTATTTAACCTCTTTATTATAATTTTTACTAAAATCAGACCAAAATAGACAAAATTAAGTTGCAGTCATATGATTTTTATATATTTTTTTAACAGAAATTCAAACAGAAAGGTCACGTGATTTTATTATTTTTTTTTTCTATCATTTTTAACAAAAATTACAATAGAATGGGTTAAGTGCGAACAATTTAAAATTTAAGGAGCAAAGTGAGAATTTTTAAAGCTTAGAATAAAAAGAAAATGACACTAAAATTCAGAGAGCATAAGTGATGATAATCCTTAAGTTTTTAACATAGAAATTAATAAAAGTAGTAGCTAGTTGGGAGACTTTCCATTTTCATGGCGCATATCTAATCCTTCTCATTTTCTGGTAGTTATGAATTATGATCCACATCCAAGAAATTAGCTTCACAATGCATGTCATCCTACGTCCTACCACAGTACTTTTCCTATATTGTAATCTGGTATTTTTGGCAACATAGAAAATATTTATAAGCGATGAGATGTTGATTTTTTTTTTAAATTTATGTACGCATTAATTATTAAGAAACTATAGTGTGACAATATTGCTATTCAAATGGAGTTGCAAGGAGAACGTGGCTTTATGCATTTTGCAACTTTTTGCCGATCGCAATTCGCAGGGGTATTGGCTCTGCTATCCTCTCTCTTTCGGTTATATTCTTTTCTCTTGTTGTCGTTTCCGCTATCCTCTCTCTTTCAGTTATATTCTTTTCTTTCTCTTGTTGTCTTTTCAAATAAGGGCATTTCTATGGTAGGGGGCAGTACTTTCTCTCTACCTATAAGATACACTATGAGAACTGTGGATGGCGATCCAAGGGCTACGAGGAAGTAAGCTTATATAAGAGCAAATAATTCTGGATGTTGGGGATTGAATAACATCAGTAAACTCCAACTTCTACTTTAGATTTTTTTTTTTTTTCAAAAAAAGCTTTTAAAGCTTGTTCGGTTACATTTTTGAATTATGGTGACTTGAGTATAAATTTTGAGTTAAATTTAAGTTAAAGTTGTAACTTGAGTTTGTGTTTAGATGTGCACATTTGAGTTATGATTTGAATTGATAATTTATTTGAATTTGTGTTTGAGTGGGTCAAAACTTGAATTTGTATTTAGATAGTATTTTAATAAAAACTCAATGATGATAAAAAATTTTAATAGGATATATGGGTAGGGTTTTATTCGTCTTTTCGTTGTGAACGCATAAAAAAATCATCTCAATTAGAATTAAAACGAAAAAGTTATGACATTTTTAATAATAGAAAAATATTATTCATTAACTTGAGTTAAAAGGGGAAACTTGAACTCAAGTTAAAACTTAGTTCAAATTAAAATTTTACAAACGAACATGAACTTAAATAAAATTGTAATTGAGTTTAAACTTTTTTTGAATTTTATTTTAAAAGAACAAACCCTAATGTTCTAAAGATTGAACTTCTTCACAAAATAAACTTCATCTTCCTGAAAGAATTCCGCCAGTGAAGAATCAATCAAAAATAAAAAATAAAAAATGAAAACCTTCCACGGTAAATATGATTAAACAAAACGGCACTAATATTCCTTCTAAGAAACGAAATCAGATTAAAAGACCCAGATTTGCTCATCAACTCCGGCGAACTCCTCCACAACTCTGACGAACTCCTCTACCCTGACGACAATTGTGAGCAATATTTGCACCTCTTGAACTCTGAGTTAAAATTTTCCAAGTTGAGCCCATAAACATCGACCAAATAACTTGTAAAAGTGAAGATCTGCTTTCATTAATTTGATTTGAAATTAATTGAACAAGTGGATTTTAATTTAATTTAATTGAATATCTCTATTGTTCTGATCATTAAATAAGGTTAGTTTGGGTTTTGGATTGGTACTTTGGAAAGAAATAATCTGGTTTGAGAGAAATTCTCAAACTCAAATTCTGACGAGAAATCCTCAAAGGAATGTTTGGTTGCCAAGAAATTTGTTGACGGTATTTTTCCGTCAACTCGTGATTACCTCTCCAGAAACGACACGCGTTGACACTCACAGTCTAATTAAGGATTAATGCACAAAAATAACACAAGGGAGACAACAGTTTTATAATGGTTCGGCAATAACTCTTTGCCTAATCCACTTGTGCATGCACTAGTATTTCAGTCGGTTACAAACTCTCTCCTCTTTTGTAATGAAATGGTGTCTAACCCCTTTCTGGGTTCTTTTTGCTCTATTTATAGGCAGTTACAAATAACTAAGCCTTCTCCGTTCTCAAGGAGGAAGCCACCTCCCATCCTCGATATTCGGAAGGGTAGGTGAGTTTTCATGATGACAATCTCAAGAAATGCAGCTGACCCCTCTCATTTGCCGCACGATCCACTGACTCCTACAGTAACCGTTGGATTGATGCTTCCTTCCCCGAGTTGACAAGACCGTTGATAGGCTTGACTTGGCGGGATGCCTCGACGCCGTGGCTCAGCAAAGTCGAGTCTCTATCCTCGGCGCCTGTCTCCATGTGTGATCTCTCGGCGTAGAGGGAACCTTAGCCACAACCACTCCTCCGATCCAAGCGGCCGATTCAGAATGGGGAGTCCTCGGCACCTAGCATCGAGAGTGTGGTCGATCCCTCGACCATGGTGTAACAAAACTCTTAAAGGAAATGAGAGAAATTCTGACGAAGAAGAAAAGGGTTGGGAGGACCTCCACCGACATGAATCGAAACTCTCATCAGCTCTTCCCATGAACCTCATCACCCCTTCCCACGTGACGGAGAGATCTCCTTTCTCTAATCGCAAGATACCCCCACAGCCCTTGATAGCACGACAACCACTCTCTCAACAGTAGCGTGACTCTTTGTGTCCTTTGTTGGCACGAGATTCGGAAAGGCGATAATGGGCGGGGCAGAGCTGGACTCGCCCCGGAGGTGGGAGCCATGGTGACTGGGTGTGGGAAGAACATAATGTTATTTAAATTCTTTTTTTTTTTTTTTGTCTTTAGCTACGATTAGGTGCAAGAGAGACTATACATACCCTCACTAAGATTTAATATTGACCTTTAGATCTTATTCTATCGGTAGAGACAAAAAAGGCACCCTACTATAGACGTTCTTTTTTTAATCAAAAGTTAAAATACATTTTGACTTTAGTATATGTACTATGTAAATAAAACAGAAATCTTTCAAAATAATAAAATAAAATAAAACAAAAACGTGGGAAAAAAAAAGTGAGCAGAAGGGTATCATCCATGGGAAAAGATTTGAGATTATAGTTATTAACGTGAAAGGTAACATGATTTTTTGTTTTCAGGGCAAGGTGTCCGATGATCCCAACTATTTTTGGACTCCATTCTCACCTTCGGGCCAATGTTCGAACTGAATTATGGGATCATTTATTGGCTGGAAAAGTTAGCACAATCATATGCTAGATATCAACAGCTGCTTGACTTTCATTCACAATTGCTATGCTAAAAATAATGAAATCATCGCCGACAATTAGAAGGCGATTAATCGTTGGAGCTTGTTTAGCCACCACAACTTCTTTGATCAACTCTGTAATCCCCGCATGTCTAAGGGTTGTTTTTTTGTTCAAAAAACTCAAAAAAAGACAATTCGAGTTCTAACTTTATTCAAGTTCATGTTCTTTTAAGTTCCAACTTTATTCAACTTTATTCAAGTTACAATTTCAACTCAAATTATAACTCAAATTCAACTCAAAAACTACACTCAAGTTGCACTCCAAAAGAACAACCCCTAAAGACTCTTAGTCAACCTTTTAGCACACGTAAGGAGCCAGAAAAAAAAAAAAAAAAAAAAAAAAAAGCGACCCCCTTATCTGAGTTGAACCTTGCACTACACCATTAAAAGTAAGTGAGAGCTTGATGTTGTCATGCAATCAAAACAATATGAATTTATCGATGCATGTTTGTCTCAAGACTCAAGTTTATTTATGTGAGAGAAAATAATATAATAAAAAAATTATATTTAAATTTTTATGAGAAAAAATACTGTAACAATAAAATTTAAGTTGTGAAAAAAACATAGTATTGTTACCAAATATGTACCATTTTCTTCACCAAAGCATCAAGGAAGGGCCATATATTTTGAGCCCCATCAAACCGTCTTTAAGATCGGTGTTCGTACAAATCAAATGTAGCACTTCAAAGGCCACGAGCACATTATGTGTAATGAGCTTTTTCGGAACAAAGGTGCTTTGCTTTTGGAAAATGATGTCGGGTAGGACCTTTTTTCAATTTATTAGCCAATGCCTTCGAATTATTTTTTTTAAAGAATTATCATTGCATAGGCTAATACGGTGCAAATTTGACGCCTTTTTGGATCCTTGTTCTTAAGGAATAAGGACCGCATTCAGAGCTTCCACATACCTGCGATCGTTAAGGATTAATGAAAGGAAAACCAACACCAAATTGCTCCCAACTAGATCCCAGTTCTTTTTGGAAGAAAAAGCCAAAAAATCATCGGGTTTAAACACTTTATAGCATCTCTAATGTAATGTTATAATTAATGTGTTAATTATAGATTTAATATTTGAGTGAAAAAAATATTATCCAATACAATGCTATATGTTATACAAATGTATTATATGCTATACTTTATTATAAATTTCCTATCAAACATAGCATATGATAAATTTATTATTTAATTGTTATTAGTTGATATATTTACCTTTTTATAGTAAATTTTGTATTCTCAAATTATTTTAGAAATAAAAGTTCTTTTAATGATTATAAAAAAATAAAATTTAATATTTCAAAAACATCATACATTTCACGATAAATGAAAATAACATATCTTAATATATTTTTTGATCCTATATATAAAATTGATGTCAGCATTTTGATCGGAAATGCTCTTTATATTAAATGCTTTTTTCATCTCTTATTTCGGAATTGATGCATCCAGCCGATCATATCCGTGATAGAAAACACAAAACACAGAGGGGAAAAAAAGTAAATACATTATTTGAAATAAAATTAAATAGCTATATCTGATAATTATGAAAATTTGTAACTTGAAAGTAAAAGTTTTAGTTTTGAAATAATTTACAATGTTATAATAATCAAAGGAAGTCAATACATTAACAATAGTAATTAAACTTCAAAATTGATATAAGTGTGTTAAATTTATTTGGTACCAAAGTATCACCAAAAATAACATTATTTTGTATAATAATAATATTATTTAAATATTAAAATAATATATTAAGACCATGTGTATTGTATTGTTTAATAATAATACAATGTTTGGTGACATTGTATAATTTAATACGAGATTCAAAATTAATACAATACGAAATATAATATCTAATAAGAAAAAAACATATATATTATACTGTATTATGCAATTTAACTTCAAATACCATATTAAAAACATATAAAATATTTCACAAATATCAAGGCTCGGGGTTGGATTTTGTGACCGACGTTGGGGTCGAGTTCAGGACTGGAGTAATATTGGATTTATATTTTAAAAAAATTACATTTTGACCCTAATCTTTTCAAAAATTATATTTTGATACATAAAATTTTAAAATTATGTTTTGACCCCTGGATTTTAAAATTATATTTTCACCCTAAATCTTTTAAAATTTACAATTTGACCCCATTTTTCAAATTTTTTTTTGGTAAAAAGACCCATATGTAGCAACTCTATTTTCTCTTTTGCTTCCTTCAAATGTTGGGTTCGAGTTAAAATTAGACTCGAATTAAATTATGAGTAAGCCTAAATTTTATCTTATTATAAACTAATACGTAAATAATAAAAATAATATAATATTTAATAATACTATTAACCAAACACTATATTATATAAAAATTATACAATATTATATAATATAATAATACGGTGAACCAAATATGCACATTAATTTGATAATATATGAAAAGTGCTCTAATATGTAAACGGTTTAAAACGGTGTTAACTTATCCAAAAAAGAAAAGGAAAATAAAAACTTAATAAGAAGATAATAATAGTTATAATATAATAATTTCTTTAAAAAGAAAAAACAAGAAATAGCAGAACGGTGCGGTGGATGGTGGGTGGAAAATCCGGAAATAGCTATGGATGGCGTCATGCATGACGACCACCGTTTTGAGAGCCGCAATTCAAGTATTCTAAGCTTTCTAGACCTTCTCTTTTGTGTTAATCGTGAATTTTTTTTTTTTTTTTTTTCAATGAAAAGATACAGTAGAACATAGTTAAATTATTATCAAAAGATTTGCCGTCAATAGCCGTATTGCTCGTGATCTCACATGTATCTGGTGGTCCCACTCACGATTTTGACTCCCGTTCGCTTGTTACCAATTACATTTCGTAAAGCTTTCTTTTTTCTTGTTTCCCTCCTCTCTTTTGGCTTCGCATCATTAGATATATGATTCCACCTTTTTTTTTCCTTTTGATTTTCATGGATTAGTGCTACTTAATCTCAAATCTCAATCATTATGCAATCTATTATCTTCAATCCAATTCATTTGTCGGCATGAAAACGATTTTTTTATGTGAAAACGTGTATTTAGCGAGTCGTACATGATAAAAAATTTTAATAAACATTTGAGATATTTTATAGAATATATTAATTTATACATAAATAAATTAATTAAATTAATTTAAGAATAATTTTACTTAGCAAACGATTAGGTCGATAATTTGAGTTATTTAACCACGAACGTTCTTTGCTCTAAGCTTGTTTAGAATACCCAAATTTTTCTCATTAATTCTTTAAATATACGAAGACGTATGTGTGGACACACTTAAAACAAAACGGGATTAGCACTGAAACAATCAAATTTTTCACGAATACCAACACATACACGACGTCGAAATGGAGAGAAAAATTTTCTTTTCCTCACTCTATAAAACCGGCCACTATATGCTAGGGAGAGTAAAAATTGTGTTATCTAATTTTTTACAATCTCCTATTTATAAAGTAGTGTTAGACTCCCATAAGAAGTTTAAACTTTATTTTCAAAATAAAACTTGATAATTATCTTCCACTTATATACAGTATTTAAGGCCACATAAATAATTATGAAATTTTCAATGATATTTATAAAATATTTAATAATATAAGCACATAAAATAATGAATAAATTCTTTTATTAAATATATCTTATTACATCTCATGTTTTTAGCACATAAAATAATGAATAAATTCTTTTATTAAATATATCTTATTACATCTCATGTTTTTAGGACATTATTCCCAACATCTTCAACTCCAATCCACTACTATTTTTGTCAAACTAAAAATTACATATTTCTCTAATTGAAAAAAAAAAATCTATAATATTATATTTTGATAAAAATACGTAGAGAAATATCTTATGGTACACTTCTAAATTATATGGCTTTCTACTTTGACATAATTTTAATGCCATTTAATAAATTAATACAGTAGAAATGCTTATCTATCATAAAAGGATCCACATATCTAACCACAACTAATACTCCACCATATATATGTCTGCCAATCCAGATGTACAATATGTTATTCTTGTCATAAAGTAGTTATTTTTTAATATAACTTTTGATTAAGTAGTTAAAAGATTCGAATTAGGACTTAATAGTAAAAAATTACGACTGAATTAGGCTTAAGGCCCTAGTTCCTGCTTATTTTCGCATAGTTACGTTTTTTTTTTTTTTGATAGGCAACATATTGAAAACAAATATTATGTTGTTAGATAGTTTAGACATTTTAAAGTTACGTGTAATCGCTAGAAAATTGCTCAAAATTTTAGGGCAAAAGCCGAAAAAGAACATTTAGGATCTGTGAACTTGACCACGGCCTCATTCACTTCATGTATTCGAGTTTTTAATTCGAATTAAGATGTGACATTTTTTTTGGAGTTTTTTACTGTAACAAAAAAGTTAAATGTGATATTTTTTAATAATTTTTTACTGTAAAAATTTAGAATAAAAAACTTGAATCAGTGAAATGAATGAGGTTAAATCATGAAGATTTGATCAGCATCACCAAAACGTGATTTTTATCCATAAGTTTGATTTAGTCTCATATCAAACTCAAATGGGACCCAATCTGATTTAATTTTAGAATCCAAGAGAACATGGCATTGACAATTGGCATGCAAGAGAAAAACTCAGAACCTGCCTTCTCTCTATCCAACGTCGCTGTTCACTTTTACAGAGATAAAAACGACACATTATTTCAAAAGGGCAAAAAAAAGACAGAAAAACGACACATGTTGACGTCCGATATTAACTAATTATCGTAGGGCGTCACACATGCTATCACGACCCCCTCAAAAATTATGGGCGTGAAATTTTCGCACGTGAAATGTCGGAAGGTTTACCCGTCCAAAAACGTGCCAAAAGAAACGAACAAGGATAAGGAAAAAAATAAAAATAAAAGAAATAAAAAAGGCTCATTATTTTAGCTAAGCTAACTACTAACGCAAAACAAAAACAAGAAAAAAGACGCGACAGTTGCCAGCTCCGCAAAAAGGTCACCCAGATATTTTCTGACATACCAATCCACACTTTCTCTCTCCTCTCTCCTCTCTCCACCAAACGGTGACGAAAATTTCTTACCATTTACTTTCTCTTTCTCACTGAAACGTTTCAGTGAGAGAAAACAAAAACATTTTGAAGTAGTTTTGCAGAAGAATCAGAGCTTTGATTTGAATCTCAGGGAAAAAAAAAACCGAGAAAGAAAAAAGAAATGGTGAGCCCAAAATCCGGCAGCCAAAACGACGGCGTTCCGTGCGATTTCTGCAGCGAGCAAACGGCGGTGCTGTACTGCAGAGCCGACTCGGCGAAGCTCTGCCTCTTCTGCGACCAGCACGTCCACTCCGCCAACCTCCTCTCCAGAAAACACCTCCGATCCCAGATCTGCGACAATTGCGGGTCGGAGCCAGTTTCCGTTCGGTGTTCCACCGAGAATCTGGTGCTCTGCCACGACTGCGACTGGGACGCCCACGGCAGCTGTCCCTCCGTCTCCGCCTCCCACGACCGGACCTCCCTCGACGGCTTCTCCGGCTGCCCCTCCGCCCTCCAGCTCGCGTCCCTTTGGGGCCTCGACCTCACGGATCCGACCCGACTCGGTCCTAAGTCCGGATCGGGAGAGCTCGGTGGATTGAGGTTTCAGGACGTGGTCGTGCCGGGGGAGGATCAGAACGGCGTTGTTTGCGGGAGGAAGAGGAAGAAGAAGCGGGTGATGTACAAGCAGCTGGCGGAGCTGCTGAGGAGGGAGTGTTTGGTTGTCGGCGGTGGTGGAGAGATAATTGCGGCGGAGGAGGAGGAAGCGCTGTGTTTGGGGAATAATGGAGATGATCGTGATGTTGAGGATGGTGATAATGGGGTTTTATTGGGGGATTCTGGAATTGGTATTGACCAGGTCGATCAGCCATTTTTACAACAATTGCAGCATCATCAAGCACCATTCACGTCGCTGCTAATGATGTCGCCGCCGCCGCCGCCGCAGCAGCAGCAGCGTGCAGATCAGTTGAAAGACAGCGGTGGAGGTACTTCTGGTGGTGTTTTCCACGATCATGGAGATATTTTGTGGGATATTACTAATCCCAATAACAATGCTCCGACCACTCAGGTGTGGGTGTGGGTGTGTGTATATACACATATATATTGCTTTCAAGATTCATCCTTTTCGTTTTAAGTTCCATTTTTTCTTCTATTAATGTCCCAACTCCCACAAAGTTATCCGATATGTGCTAGGGGGATTAGTAGTGTTTAAAAGGTAAGTTTATGACTCTTACAATATCTTAAAGTGGATTTTTTATTCTTATGCAAATATTATTATTTACACGTTAATTAATTGCTTAAATGGAGGAGAACTGGAATAAAGATTGCGTCTTTTCAAAAGAGAAAATCTTTTTGATTAAGTTATTTATTTAGTCTTCAACTTTTGGTGATAAATTCATGATTTGTAGTAAGCTCAAATAGGACGTAGTTGTTAAGAGTCTGTTTAGGAAATGTATTTAAATTCATGATTCTGATTTTGTTATACATAAAGTTTCAGTCAATAATCAAAATTATTAGAACTAAAATATTTGTCAAGAATAAGCATGCCTTTTACAGAGAGGGTTTTTATTTATTTATTTATTTATTTATTTTTCACTTAAATTTGTTTGTTTTGAAATTGGATCACTTACTTTTGTGGCTACCTCTCTGCAATTTCTTTGGAGACAAATGTTATCATGGTTAGATGGTTTTCCCTCCTTGGAATGCTTAAATAGATAGCTACCTTATATATCTTTTTTTTGCCATCTTAAGATATCATCAAAATGATGATATTATTGTTATTGTTGTTGTTTTGATTCTTTTGAATGATCAAAACTAGTATTTCCCCTTTCTCATCTTCGGAATCGGATGTTTCGTTGTTTCTACTTTCTAGTTAGGTGCTACAATCAAGTATAAATGTAGCACAGCCAGAAATCCATTCTTTTCAGGTGTTCAAGTTGAGAACTTGAGTTTAAAAGTGAATTTTTGTTGGAGAAAAAACTATAACAAAAAAGTTGAAATGTGAATTTTTGTATGAAAAAACATTGTAGCAAGTAATTTGAAAATTCCTTCCGCGTTTTGTTCCTCTTCAAGTAATTTCTTTGTTTCCTACTCCAAAATGTTCTTTTTGAAGAAACGTCCATGGAAGGAGGAATCTTTTTTCCCCTAAAAAGAACAAATGATAAATTATTTGATATATGTATATATATTTTAGCACTACTAGTGTAATCACTACAAGTGTGGCTTACGTAACAGTGTGCGATCCTTTTCTCATATTTTTTGCCGTGTAAAGGTTCTATATTTTATTATCGCATGCACAGTTATGTATGATAATAAATAACAATATCCGTAATTATGTAATGAAATCACCAAATGTTCTAAGTTATTTGCTGATAATTATTGTATTAAATTGCTGATTTTGCGTAAGTTATTTTTGATAATTGTCACAGGAATTAATATATAGCTGGTTGAAGTAGTGTTGTCTGCTCTTAATAATAATAATCCAAAGTTTCTGTTGGGTTGCAGATATGGGACTTTCATTTGGGACGGTCGATGGTGCACGAAGAACCAGAAGTTGATTTTGGTGCGAATGACGAAGGATTTATGATTAAAAACTTTGGTGAACTCGTGAAAGAGGCGTCTTTGACAAATACCAAAATGTTGGGAGATAATATTTATCACATAAATTTCCCTGCTCCACATGATCATGAAATCACAATCAATGTAAGTCCTTGCCTGCCGTTTTATGTGCCCTTTCCTATTTTATTTGTTCATTGTTGTGTAAAGGATGAAAATTTTATTGATTAAAGGAAAAAAAAAAAAAAAAAAAAACAGAAAGAAGCGTAGTAGGAAGTTGTCTAGACAAGTCATTAGTTACATGTACTACTTAGTTGTTAATTTTGGTTTTCTTTTATCACGTAATCACTTTGTTTTTTCGATTCCAAAACACAGAATAACGCGACTGCGAGCCAAGGGCCAGGAACGTCCGAGAGCAACAACCTACCTATCGGAAGACCCTCATGTGCTTCCGCTTTCAGTAAAAGCATAGGATCTAGCGCGTTAAAAGACAGTATGGATTTCATGGAAGGACCTTTCCTCGTAAGAAGCGACACGATGAAAACAACCGCCGTGGCGACCAAGGTGGATCTCGAGATGCTGGCGCAGAACAGAGGCAACGCCATGCAACGTTACAAGGAAAAGAAGAAAACCCGAAGGTAACGTATACGTGTATATTTCTCTATCTTGGTTTACTAGAAATCTAATTATTTGAATTTTAGCACAAGAAATTTAAATATTATTTTCTAATTATATGTCAACAAGTCAATTATCACATTATGCAAGTACTATCTAAAATTAGTTTTGATAAACTACTGGATGTTCCTAGAGTTATTAATTGCTCTCAAAATCAAGTCAGTCTTTTGTTCCTCAGAATGATATATGTGTGTGTGTGTGTGTGTTTCTGAATATATATATATATATATATATGTGTGTGTGTGTGTGTGTTTCTGAATATATATATATATATATGTGTGTGTGTGTGTGTGTGTGTGACATGATTATATATATTTATAGATATGACAAGCACATACGGTACGAGTCAAGGAAGGCAAGAGCGGACACTAGGAAGCGAGTTAAAGGCCGATTTGTGAAGGCTAGTGATGCTCCTGCGTCCTGACGGTTAAACTTGATCAAGAAAGACCATGCTGCCCTTGGCTTTTTTCTTTTCTTTTTAATCATACTCGATCACTGTATGTAATATTTCTTGTGTTCCTTTCACGGCATAAATGTATAAATTATTATGAAAATTAAGAAAATGCAAATCTAACGGGAAAAACTTTAGAGAGAGAAATTAGAGAGTTCAATTAATCTTGTGAAAGTATATAAAATGAAGTCTTAGAATTATATTAATAAGAATTTTTTTGGCACTATTCATGATTATTATTTGTATAGTACTTGCTATTTACGATTACTATTTGCACAATAAAATTTTAACATGAACAGTTTTAACTTATTTGTATTGTAATTTTGATTGAAAAGGACAGTTACTATTCATAACATAAATTAAAATCTATAGGCTTTTCTTTCTTGCAATTTGCATTAACTATTTGTTATTTCTTTCTCTCTCTTACAACTTTTTTTATTATATTTGTAGGATTACATTGTTTTTTTTTTTACTTTAAAAGTTATTTGTTTATAAAAGAGGAATATAGAGATTTATATAATTTCTTAAATGCCTTAGATTTTTGTCTTTTTTCCCTTTTAATTATTAACCAGGACCAAAATTTTCAGATTATAACGTAAAACTAATTTGTTTGATCTAATTTTAAGTAGGCAGTCGGGGGGGAATATTTTTGAATATCCTAACTTGTTTTTATCTAATTTTTTTATTTTCATTTAAAAGTGGTACAGAGCGTAAATTAGAGCAAAATTGTCGGCTATTTTAGAGAGTTGAGTTTGAGGAAGGAGAAACATTAGACTTTATAAAAAGGTTAGCGAATTAAGTTGGGTGGTCTAATATCTTTATATATATGTGGCTGTGTTTATATTTAGATCATGTTAGACTGGTGCGTTTAGTTGGTGTATTCGTGTCATAATTTAAATCATGGTTCGTGGTTTGTTATAGTATTTTCTCTGATAAAAAACACACATAAATCGAGAATAATTTTAAATTATAATTCTGAATGCATAAACTAAACGTCCACGATGTTTTACTCTTAACAGGCTATACAATTTCATTTACTCTTAACAGGCTATACAGTTTCATTTACTCTTAACAGGCTATACATTTTGAAACCAATTACTTCATCCAAAGGGGCCTACGTTTGCTTTGATCATAGGCAAAAGTAACTACGGAAACATTAGGTCTTTGAAATTTTATTTTAGTCAGAGAAGATGATGCTTGGTATACTGTTAATTTGTATATGCTATTAGAGTCGGGTCATCAGTCAAACCTGTACAACTATCTTATAACATCGTTGCGTGGTCGCCAAAGAAAATTCCAGTTTTTCTTATATGATCATTTTCTTATTGATAACAATTCACTTGGTTAAGAAATGGACTAGAGAATAAAATTTCTCCGCAAAGATTTTGACCTTCCCTAGCAGAAACTCGGCCCGAGATAGCAGAAACTCACGCCCAATCACACAAGTCATCCGCAACAACTAGCTAGAGTAGAAACATCAGTAGATAAATAAATAAAAATAAACAAGGCCACGGAGCAGCCAATGAGGGGGCTTTGTCTGACTATTAATAGCGTTTCTGAAGGTTGTACAAAATTCAACTTTATACAATTTATTCACGCATTTAATTCTCCAACTGCTACATATATTTACACATTTATATAGCCAAGAACTCCAAACTGTTGTAGAATATTCAACTATCACGACTCAGCGCTTTGACTCGATCCAAAGTCCGCCATCAATCTAGTCTAGTCTGCCTACCCTTTGTAAGGAAATAGTATAAAATAGACTAATATGAAAAGTTTAAAAAAGTATATAGGTTAATTTTTAGTTATAAAAATTAATATGTCATAATTTGTCAAGTTATGGTTTATAATCAGATAAATTATGGATAAACTTATCAAGTTATAGTTTATAGTCAGATAAGTTATGGACAATTATAGACAATAACTTGTCAAGTTATGGTTCATAACCAGACAAGTTGTGAACGAAAACAGTAATTTAGCCTATTTATTAACTTATGTAAACTATTGGCTTATTAATTTTAATTCATCTCAAGTCTTGACTTATTTTCTTCTTTCTCCTCCCTTTGTATTGCTTTTAACAAATTTGCAGATTCTAGCCATGAACTTTACAATTTAAAGTCTTGAATTGAGTTTTGAATGACTTTTGATATTCGTTCAGAGTCCAGTTATTACTGCTACGAAGAAAAGACCAATTTTTAGATTAATTTGCTCTAACTTCATTTAGTTAGAGTTCTGAATGATAAATAGTGTAATTATTTGACTCTTTATTTCCAGACATGAATTTACTAATATTCGCTTGAGGTGTGGAAATGACAATTAGTAAGCAACCTAAGTATTATGACACTTCCACATAGTGAATATGTGGCTTAGGTAAATTCATGTCTGTAGTTGCATGCAGAAGAAATTATACTCATGTAATTGCTGCGTATGTAAGAGATTTATAAATTATCTCATCTGTTCTACCTTTATATATGTTAGGAGTTCTATTACTCCAATTTAATTATGGAGTACAACGTCAGACTTGGTGAAAAAAAAAAAGATAAGGAAATTGAAAATAGAGAGAAGGAAAAAAAAAAAAGGAAAGAGAGGAAATAGAAGGGAAAATAAAATGGAGAGACACTTATTTCTATTATGAAGTATTGTTTTATTTTAAGTTAAAAGTAGCTAACGTTGCTTCTGAGTTTGGTGATTTTCGAGTTGCTAGCTTGGGAGGGGCGTTACAGTACATCAAATTGGTAGGCTCATAGTTTTGAGCATGTTAAATTGACATGACATGATATGATTATAAGAATGAATGAAGCAAAATTATTCAACACGATGGGACCGACACGATACGAAGCACATATTAATCTAATCCATTAATAGCTTGCTAAACTTTTTGTATCCCTTACATCCTTTTGAGTGATATAGTTATTTGACTAAAAATTATATTAGTTAAGAGTAAGAGGTAAAAGTCCATATCATACACTTTTAAAAAATATTTATCTATTTTCCTCAACTAATGAAGGGGTCTAGTTCCCCACTCTCTTTCTGAAGATTTCAAAATAGCCTACATATTTATTGAATTTCATAGTATTACCTCTCAAGTACCCCGACTCACTTTTTATGAATATTAGTGTAACTTCTACTGTTGTAAATTTTTCATATATTATTCGTCGCCAATTTTGCACTCAATTTTCGTTATTTCATATTCACTTTTATATTCTACAAATTCTTAGTTTTCAAACTTAAATTTTACTATTCACCTCTCAGCTTTCTTTCTCTATGCGTGCTTTATATATATATATATATATATATACACACACATTTGTAAAAATTTCATAATGTGTGTACGTACTTTCCCTTGGTAAATAAGAATTCAATAGATATGAAACATTTTTAAGTATCTAAGAAATAAATTACAATTAGTGCATGAAATATGGTATTTTAAAGAATATTTTAAATATAATTAACTACTAGAGTATTGAAGATGATTATTTTATTAGTATAAAGTATAAGAGTTTTTTTACTTTTATTGTAGTCTTAATGTTTTTTATAATTTAACATTAGAGTTTATTTACACTGTCGGTATTTAACCCAAAAAAGAAAAGTATTGGAATTAGTAGTACTAGAGAGTCTAGAGTTTTCACCTATATTGTATCAATATTAATTCAAAACCTTATCTTGACTACGTGCCCCACTGAAACTAATGTCAAGATGACTAATAAAGAAAATTCTTTTTTTTTCGATAGAGATTTATCAACGTAAACACATCTTTGCGGTGGGATTCACATAGACATTACAAATAAACCCTACTTTTGTATTTAATGAGTATAAAATACCTGTAAGGATAAATAGGGCGTATAGGCTATAAATTGAGACAAATGCGCGTACTCAACATTCATGATAATGAATAGAACTGCCTTTCCATTTGTCGATACAATATCGGCTATTCTAGTCCAAGAAACCATGATCATGATCACCTTCACCAATCATCTCAGCCACAAAAGCATTGAGATTCTTATCAGAAGACCCGCCTTCCTTCGCAGCTTCTCTCGCCAAATCCCTCCATTTCACGGCATTCGTTCTCAATTCACTGCGGAAACGCGACGACCGGAACTCCACAAACCAAGCTCTCCAACGTAGAATTCCACCCGCAATGCGTCACAAAACACCCCAAAGAAGCGCTCGACAAAACTTCGACTTGGCGACACCATGGCACTATCTTCCCTAGCTTTGACAATTCCTCGTGACAACTTAGTTTCTCTTCTTCTTCTTCTCTTTCCTCGTTTTTCTTTTCACTCTCTTTCTTCTTAGCCTTCTCTCTTATGACCCACAAGAAGGGACGTCCACAATCCAACAACCCTTTTGCGATCTCCTCCATTTGAGGCCTTGATAACTCCACCATGCTCCCAAACGACACGTAAATGATCGACCCTTTTGGTTTGGAGTTCAACCATTCAATGTAGTTATGATGATCAACATGAATTAGATCACCTCCGAAGGAATTATCAGAAGGGTCTTTCTCGTCCAAGAAAGCCGACGGAATCAAGGGTCCGATTGCGATCAAGCTCAGGTTCTCAATCGCTTTCAACGCCTCCAGCTCCAACTGATCAAATGTGTTTACTAGTATCTTGGGATTTTTAATCTTGTCAAGTACTTCAAGCTGTTCTTTGAACAAGGGAATAGCGAAGGAGTAAGTATTAGCTGCGTCCATAAACGACGGAAGATCGCGGCGGGGGAACGTCAACGAAAGCCCCGGTAGTGTCGTTGATGAGTTATGGTCAGTTGAAGGGTCTTCAGTACTGTTTTCTCTGATGATGTCTCCGTAGCCGTGGAAGTAGTAGTAATAGATGTCGAAAACCGTGGCCGGCTGAATCCATAGGAGGACGGACGGCAGACAGAGCTCCTCTGCTGTCAGCACGGCCCACGTGATGAGGAGGGAGTAGACCAGACAGGTGTAAGGGTGTCCCTCTTTGGCAGCGGAGATGACGAGGTCGGAGATGGCCTGCGATCCGCGGCGGCGGATTTCGTTCAGGTAGTGGCCAAAGTCGTCCCCCGGCTTAAACCCGTCGTCGTGTCCATCGGAGAACGGCACGTAGGATATTGACACTCCGCCGTTTCGGTTGGCGGCCGCGGTTGTGTCTCCTCTACCTTTGGCCATGCAGCGGTGGGCGAAGTAGGTGGTGACGAAGGTGACGTCGGCGCCCGCCCCAACTAGGCGCTTGGCGAATTGTAGAACCGGGTTTATGTGGCCCTGCGCGGGATAGGTTACGAGGAGGAAGCGCGGCGGTTGTGTCATAGTTTTCTTGGAAGTTGCGGCGGCGCGTAAAGGAGGGTGAGGCTTGTTTGAGAGTGGGGTTTGGCTTTGGAGCTAGTGATGAAGTGACACTTACGTTTTCGGAGTTTTGGAGTTTAATGCGTTACATTGCGAGGACACAGCTTTAAATAGGGGAGTTATTAGGGGAAAAGTGACGTTTGTGGTGACGAATTTGGAAGAGTGTGATCTGGAGTTGTTGCGGACTTGAGAGGTTAAAGACGTTTTCAATTTTTCATGTGCTTATGGTTATCCAATTTCATATACATCACCCATGCAAGACATTATCTATACTCTCCCAGCCGCGTTACTCAAGTTTGTTTGTTTGTTTTTTTTTTTTTAATCTTTTTTTTTTTCCTTTTTTTCTTAACTTTTTTCTTGAGTTTTTATTTTTCTTTTTCCTCCCTTATCTTTTGTTTTATTACATCTTTTAACTTTTAATTTGTATATCTTTTTAAATATATTTCCTTTAAATATTTTTTTACTATTATTTAAAATAT
>NW_010362326.1:0-222 GCF_000414095.1 Morus notabilis
ATAAGTCTCCACTTTTCCATCCGCTCAACTTCTTTCTCTTAAAGATCCATTTACATCCAATAGGTCTTACCCTTTCAAGTAGATCTACAAGTTGCCAGACTGAGTTAGAGTACATGGACTCTATCTCGAGTTTCATAGATGCTTGCCACTTTTCCTTATCAAAATCATCCATCGTAGCCTTAAAGGTCAATGGATCCTCCTTACCGTCATTAGCAGTGACGA
>NW_010362326.1:251-473 GCF_000414095.1 Morus notabilis
TGCTTACCCTCCCACTACGATGAGGTGCCACAGGAGTTTGATTAGGAATCGTGGTCATTCTTAGCGTTCCAACAACTCTTGTCGGTTGTGGTCCAATCTTATTGGAAAGTAACTTTTCCAGAACTTCTTTGCTTATAGGCTTGATAACTATCATATAGTCGTGCTCCAGAAATGTGGCATTTGTCGATACAAATAACCTTTGATTCTTGTGACTATTTAAAA
>NW_010362327.1:0-2274 GCF_000414095.1 Morus notabilis
GCACATGGTTGTGTAAGTAATTTATCATAGTATAAATTACTTGCTGATGTCTGTAATACAGATATTTTCTGATATAGTTCCTTTGAGAAAAAGAATGTGAGGTTCCGGCTGTTGTGTTGGAACTGAATGTCTTATTTATTTACTTATTTATTTATTTATTTACTCGCTTATCCATTTAGTCATTTATTTGTAAAGTTATTTCAAATTATATCCTACTGGGCTTTTCGCTCACGTTTTATTATTTTATAAATGTAAACCCCTCCTAGGCGACTCTAGGAGCGGTGTGGAGTAGCTGGATTATTTGCTACCGTTCGATCAAGTGATGATTGTGTTCATCCTCTTAATATACAAATGTAAGGAAGTGTAACTTCTGTAAACTCTTATATTTCGACTTCTAGGCTTTGGTTGATGTCTGTAATGTTTTATTTACATACCATGTATGTAGGATACTGAAAGATCCTGTGGATAGATCCTGTAATTGTTGGTAACCGAATTGAATTCGGATGCGGAAGCGTGGTGGTAGGGCGGATCAAGTATAACAAAAATTTTCACAAAACTTTTGAGATACTCTATAGATTATATTAATTTATGCACGAATAAATTAATCATATTAATTTTTATATCAAGACCTCAATTAGGAAAAATACCTGAGGGCCGACTCGGATGATAACTTGAGTTCTTTGACCACGAACGATCCTTGCTCCAAAGCCTTGTGTTTAGAAAATCAAAGTCTTTCACGTCAATTTCTTGAATCTACGTAGACGTGTGTGTGGGCACATTCGAGACTAAAACGGGTTAGATCAAACACTCGAATTTTCCACAAACACCAACGAATGCACGATGTGGAATTTTTGGGAGAAAATTTGTTTCCTTCTCTCTCTATTTTTTGGAATTCGGCCAGCCCTAAAGAATTAGGTTAAAAATTGTCACGCGTACTTTTTTATCATATCTTATTTATAGAGTAGAAGTCAAACTTCTAGAAAGAATAGAATCTCTATCTCCTATTTAAATTTCGAACAAAAATTCTCCTCTCTCTTATCTCCTTATGGCCGGCCAACCCTAGGGTTTCCTATCCCTGTGTGTGGCGCCAATTGCAGATAGGGAAGGAAGAGAAAATCATCCTTTATCCTATAGTCCAATTTTAATTCAAATTCAAATTCGAATTTAAGTCAAACTTAAATTAATTTAAATTCTAAATTGAACAACTTATCAAATAAGTTTAAAAGGATAATTTTAAATTATGTTCATGATTCAAATTCCAATTTAAATAATCACATTATTTAAATAATAATTAATTCTCAATTAATAATTTTTGAGTGTTTAAGTTTTCAATTCCATAATTCTAAAATTCTCATTTTGCCCTCTGTGTCTGGTAGAATTACAAGAACGACGCGGGGACTAATGGACCTATAATCACGAGCTCCAATAAAATTAATAATTAATTAAACACTTTAATTAATTAATTAATTCTATTAATTCCAATAGGTACTCCACTATAAACTTGGAATTGCACTCTCGAAATTATAGATATAAATTACTTCTAAACTGTGAAGTGTCCATTTGATATAGTCATTGCATATAGATCAATCCTCCATAAATAGACATTAATTACTTCTAAACTGTGAAGTATCCATTTGATATAGTAATTACATATAGATCAATCCTCCATAAATAGTTCATAATTAGAGCCAAGTAGAATCCGTTAACCTCTCTAATTATATCTTCATCCTTGAGTACCATTGATTATCTAATGAATAGTGATTCATAAAACACATTCATGAACCAGAGCGCTCTTACTAATCCAAGTGCCGAATCTGTTGGTAGCCGAATCGAATTCGGATTTGGAAGCGTGGCGGGAGGGCGGATCAAGGATAAGAAAAATTTTCATAAATCTTTTGAGATACTCTATAGATTATATTAATTTATGCACGAATAAATTAATCACATTAATTTATATATCAAGAACTCAATTAGGAAAAATACCTGGAGGTCGACTCAGTTGATAACTTGAGTTCTTTGACCACGAATGATCCTTGCTCCAAGCTTTGTGCTTCGAAAACCAAAGTCTTCCACGTCAATTCCTTGATTCCACGTAGACGTGTGTGCGGGCACACGAGAGACAAAACAAGTTTTAATAACACTCGAATTTCCACAAACACCAACGCATGCATGATGTGGAATTTTTTTGGAGAAAAAATTTTCCTCTCTTTTCCCTATGAGACACTCAATAATTAGGGTAGAAAATTATTTTCAAAATTTGTCTTACAATTTTTT
>NW_010362328.1:0-1941 GCF_000414095.1 Morus notabilis
ATATATATATATATATCATCTAAGGACCTCGGACTTTTTATGTGGGCATGTTTAGTTTGTTGATTTGATTTTTTAATTTGAGTTGAGATGTGATTTTATATGAGAGCGTTTTTTAGTAATAAAAAAGTTAAATATGACTGTTTCTGAGAGCTTTTTACTGTAGTAAAACTCAAATCGGTGAAATAAATGGAAATTGTAGTCCAAACAAAGGCATTCACCACGGTTTTCTGGTCATGTGGATTTATGATTCACTTCGTACATTGAACAAGTTGATTTTGAGCAAAACAAAGAAAGTTGGCTCTGCATGAAAATTAGTTCACAGATCACTCTCTCAATGGGACCCACTCTAAAAAAAATAGTACTAATAATAAATTGAGTCTCTTATTTTATATAAAGCTGTTAGCTACATGAATATAACATACTCATATTAAATACTTGATTGTCTTAATCCACATATAACTCTTAATATTGCGTCTCTCGGCTTCATATACTCACGTACACTAGAAAATGACACAAATGTGGCTTCTTTGGTGGCCAAGGAACACACCCTCCGCTGCCAAACGACATATGTTGACGATATTTTGTTCATATACATATTTCATAGAGAAGATCATCAAATTTTTAGTTTGATTTTCCATTTTTAATTCCTTGAAAAAAAAAGAATCAGAAAGCTGAGTTTTATTGAGGAACTGGTGGCTACTAATTAACAATATAATCCACCAAGTGCCAATATGTTTTTAGGGATCTTTATTTCTTGTATTTTGAATTATAATTTATTATTCTTTATAATATATATTTTTTTCATAAAAAATAAACGTAAAATGGAAATAGTTTTGAATCATAATTTTGAATTCATTAAGGCTCCGTTCTTTTCGCTGATTCGAGTTTATAATTTGAGTTTTGTTACAGTAAAAAGCTCTTAAAAACAATCACATCTAACTTTTTTGCTATAGTAAAAAACTCTCACACAACATCACATCTCAACTCGAATTAGCGAACCAAACGGGTCCAACGTCCACTTAGTTTATACTTATAATAAGTGCGTTATGTTTTAATTATTGTATTATTATTAAAAGAATATAACATATGAATGTAAAATCTCAAAAAGGAACCAAAACGTAAAAGTTTTAAAGTTTTAACTTTCTCTAAGGTGAGACTCCCTAAAAAAATCTACCGGTAAAATATTGTGTTTTAACTGTTGGATTTTTTTAACGGTCAAATATGTAAAAAGTAATTCTGTATAATGTGCAATAAACTTTTAATACAGACCTACATACATATAACTATTAAAAGTTTAATTCTATAATCAAAATAGAATAAAGTTTCATAGTAAAAATAGAAAGGGTATCAAAAAGGATAAAAAAAATAAATAAGTTTTAAAATAAAAGGAACCAAAACAGGAACAAAAATCAGGAACAAAATAAAAAATAAGTTCAGAAAAGAACTAAAAATGAAAGAATAAATAAGTTAAAAAAGAAATATCTAAGTATGGTAGCATTTGTAAAAAAATAATAATTTAGTAAATGAAAGAGAAAAGTTAAAAAAGAAATATCTAAGTGGTGTGATTCTGATTCTACTACAGTGTTTTTCTCTCATAAAGAATGAATAAAAAAACTCTACCAATAAGTCTCTCACAAAGAATTTAAATATGAATTAAAATCACAAACTTAAACGCGTGAACCAAACGAATCCTTAACGTGTATACACGTTCGAGTAATATATATCTTACCACTAACAAAGGAAGATCAATCTACTAGCGTAGGAACAAAAGCTTAAAAAAATGAGCTACTGGTAGTTCTCTACTTTCAGCTATCGGATATATATCATAAATTGTTCGTTCTGTATATTTTTTCAATTTTTTAAGATTTTAATATTATTTAACAGTTAGAAATTGACATTACCGATAGAACTGATATTAGAACAACTTCCCAAAAAGGTTTC
>NW_010362329.1:0-400 GCF_000414095.1 Morus notabilis
TTCGGCGGACGGAAGATCGGTGCAGGAGGAATTGGCATCTAGGCAGGCAACTGAAGCTATAGAGTCCACTCTTCCCACTTCCCGAAGAGCCACTGCTACCGCTAGGCACTCCCCCACTAGCTTGCCCCTAATCACGCCTTTTTATGTTATTCCTTTGGGGTCCTGAAGTTTCTCGACTCTAGAGGAAGGCGATGTGCTCCTGTTCGACACAGATGGCTGCTGGAACCAGGTCACTGTAGACTCGATGCCTTAAGGCAACCACTAATTTTCAGATTACACCCTTACGACCTCTTTCAAATGGGATAGCTCGTTAAACTTAGCTTCGTATTCCCTCACTGTCATGCCCCCTTACCGTAGGCCCATAAATTCCATGGCCTTCTCATCTCGATAGCTTTGAGAA
>NW_010362330.1:0-1413 GCF_000414095.1 Morus notabilis
CCAACTTTCATGTCCATGGTAGGGACACAAATTTAACAGATCTTTAAAACGCTCCTAAGCTTTATAGAGAGTTTCATTTTCTTTTTGAGCAAAATTCGAGATTTGCCATTTCAAATTGGTCTTATGGTGTGAGAAATACTTGTTGAAGAATGTCATCGTCATTTCTTCCCACGTACACATAGACCTGGGCCTAAGAGAATACAACCAGCTTTTGGCCTTGTCCTTTAGAGAGAAAGGAAAAAACTTTAATCTAACAGTATTTGCAGCCTCAACACAGCTGTGAAAGGTGGCCACCACCTCTTTAAACTCCCGGATGTGTACATATGGGTTCTCATTCTTTAACCCGTGAAAGGTTGGGAGAAGTGCAATCATGCTCGGCTTGAAATCCATAGGCGATGCATTCGGTGGGAACATGATGCAAGATAGGGTGGCCGTTCACGTTGGGTGCAGGTAATCTTGTAACGTCCTCTGCTGAACTTCCTCGTGTTGTGCCATTGTGAATAGAATTTGAAGTGCGAATTCCAACGACGAGTGTGAAGACGGAAGCGTAGAAGACGAGTCAGATAGAATTTCACTAGGGGTTTCTAAGTCTGGTCGTTGTGCAAATCTCCCTAGTTCGTCTCTATACCGATATCGGCATTCACCCTAAGCAACCCTTTTTTTAATTTTTAATTTTTTTTAATTTTTTTTAATTTTAATCAAAACAAAAGAAAATAATTATATAGTAACGTAAATTGTAACCACCGAGAGTACTCCCAGGAAAGGCTATAGCTCTTGGCTCAATGAATAGTCTCCTATACAGAGCAACGTTCCCAGAAAAGATTGGTGGGGCGAGGTCCACTTAAGTTCCAACTTTCCTAGATAGAACTCCGTCAATTGTACTTTCCACGTAACCACACAATTATTCTCAAAATCAATTATTAAATTTTATTGAATAGATTATGAAATGAAATCTAATTAATAGAAACTATTCCTAAAGTCAAAAGCCTAAATCTACCAAATCATGAAATTTCTAGATTAAGAATCTAAATTAGTCAACTAATTACAACCTAATCATAATCCTAAAAATTAATAAAGACTTAAAAGGAAAAATTAAATTAGGCAACAATTTGTGCAAATCTCCCTAGTTCGTCTCTATACCGATATCGGCATTCACCCTAAGCAACCCTTTTTTTAATTTTTAATTTTTTTTAATTTTTTTTAATTTTAATCAAAACAAAAGAAAATAATTATATAGTAACGTAAATTGTAACCACCGAGAGTACTCCCAGGAAAGGCTATAGCTCTTGGCTCAATGAATAGTCTCCTATACAGAGCAACGTTCCCAGAAAAGATTGGTGGGGCGAGGTCCACTTAAGTTCCAACTTTCCTAGATAGAACTCCGTCAATTGTACTTTCCACGTAACCACACAA
>NW_010362331.1:0-1112 GCF_000414095.1 Morus notabilis
ATAGAATTAATTAATTAATTAAAGTGTTTATTTAATTATTAATTTTATTACAGCTTGGGATTATAGGTCCATTAGTCTCCGTATCGTCCTAGGGTAAAATGGGAATTTTAGAATTACGGAATTCTAAAATTAAACACTCGAAAATAATTAATTGAGAATTAATTATTATTTAAATAATGTGATTATTTAAATTTGAATTTGAACACATCTAGTTTTATCCATTTAAACTTATTTGATAAGTTGTTCAATTTAGAATTCAAATTAATTTAAGTTTGACTTAAATTAGAATTTGAATTTGAGTCAAAATTAGACTACGGGATAAAGGATGATTTTTACTTCCTTCCCTATCTGATATTGGAGCCTACACAGGGATAAAATCCCCTATCTATGGCCGGCCATAATGGATAAAAAGGGAAGAGGATATATTGTTCCAAATTCAAATAGGAGATAATTAACAAGCTTTATCTTGGAGATAGAGATTGGATTCCTTCTAGAAGTTTGACTTCTACTATATAAATAAGAGAATGATAGAAAATTGTGAGACACAATTTTTTGACCTATTATTTTAGTGTGGCTGAAATTCTACATCGTGCATGCGTTGGGGTTTGTGGAAATTTGAGTGTTTATTCTAACCCGTTTTGTCTTAGGTGGCCCACACACACGTCTTCGTGGATTCTAGGAATTGCCGTGGAAGACATTGGTTTTCTAAACACAAGGTTTTAGAGCACGGATTGTTCGTGGTCAAAGAACTCAAGCTATCATCCTAATCGGCCGCCAGGTATAATTCCTAATTGAGTTCTTATTAAATAAATTAATGTCATTAATTTATTCGTTCATAAGTTAACATAATCTATAGAGTATCTCAAAGATTTTGTGCAAATTTTTGTTAAACACGATCCGCTGCCATCACGCTTCCACATCCGAATTTGATTCGGTAACGGCCATCCCTAACATGGATTCCTCGACATTATCGAACGAGGTGTCATAGTTTCCAATTGCCTTCCAAGTACCTCCACGTTCTTTAAATGTGGGGTGATCTTTCCATCCTTCGCCACTTTAGCTATGATTTTGTGACCCTTAGCCTTCCCTCGACCTCCACGATGTCATCAAGG
>NW_010362332.1:0-792 GCF_000414095.1 Morus notabilis
GCAAATGTTATATGTTTTGCTACCAAAAATAATTTGGTAGCAAATACCTTGGGCGGGAAAAAAGTTTACTTCCCGCCAACTTTTTGTTACCAAAACATTTTGGTAGCAAAAAAGTCATATTTTGCTACCAAATTTTTGGTAGCAGAATCTTATGTTTTTGTTACCAAATATTATTTTGGTAGCAAAAAGCTCTTGGCGGGAACCAAAATTCTTTTCCCGCCATGTTATTTGTTACCAAATTATATTTGGTAGCGGATTGTGTTGTTTTTGCTACCAAATTTGGTAACTAAAGCCTTGATATTTTCAGTTACCAAAGTTTGGTAGCGAAAAGTGTGTTTTCTGCTACCAAAAATGTTTTGGTAGCAAAAGAGTTGGTCTCTTAAAGTCACTATTCTTGTAGTGAGAAAAAAATGAAAATTAACATTATGTTAAGTAATATTTTCCGTTTTCTTGCATAAGTTTGCTAATATCACCTCAATCAGTCACTTTGTGCAGGTACCGCCCGACTTGTCATTTACATGCTCTAATTTTCACTGCTACTCATTGGATGCGTTTAGAACTCGTTTTAAAATGATTTTATTTTTTGTATGAAAAAAAAAATGAAAACGTTTTCGATCTCAGACAAAAATTATTTTTAAAAATGTGTTTAGTAGTTTTATCAAGAGATTATTTTCAGTATGAGAAAAAAAAAATAAAACTCCATTTGGTTATATATTTTTGAAAATATTTAATAGTATTTTAAATAATATATTAAATATTTTATGTATATATATATATATGTGTGTGTGTGTG
>NW_010362333.1:0-243 GCF_000414095.1 Morus notabilis
CCTTCCCGAGGCAGTTGTAGAGTGCGAAGAGAGCTTCGATCTAACGACTAATGGGCCCTGTTTGGACACCAAATGTTGTCGCCACGTTACGACACAAAAAGTTGTCGCTAAATTCGTGGCGGTTGTAGAGGGAGAAAAGAGCTTTGATCTGACGGATTATGGGACCCGTTACGACAGAAAAAGTTGTCGCCGTTCCCGTGCCCGTTGTAGATCGTGAAGAGAGCTCCAATCTAATGGCTGGTG
>NW_010362333.1:367-672 GCF_000414095.1 Morus notabilis
ACGAAGAGAACTTGGATATAACGTCTGAAGGGCGGCCCCGTTACGACACCAAAACATGTCACCGTTCCCGTTGCGGTTGTAGAGCGCGAACAGAGATTAGATCTATCGGTTGATGGGCGCCGTTACACACCAAAAGTTTTGAGCGTTCCTTTGGCCATAGTAGAATGCAAAGAGAGCTTCGATCTAACGGCTAATAGGGCCCGTTATGACATAAAAAAGTGTCACGGTTTCGTGGCGGTTGTAGAGGGCGAAGAGAGCTTTGATCTGACGGATTGTGCGCCTCGTTACGACACCAAAAGTTTTCA
>NW_010362333.1:829-1248 GCF_000414095.1 Morus notabilis
ACCAAAAGTTGTTGCCGTTCCCATGGCGGTTGTAGAGCACGAAGAGAGTTTCGATCTGATGGATTATAGGCACTGTTACGACACCAAAACTTTTCACCGTTCCCGTGGCAGTCGTAGATCGCGAAGAGAGCATCGATCTAATGGCTGATGGGCCCCATTACGACACCAAAAGTGGTCATCGTTCCCGTGCCATTCGTAGATCGTGAAGAGAGCTTCTTTAATCTAACTGTTGATGGGCCCCGTTACGACACCAACATTTATCGCCCTTCTCGGGGCGGTTGTAGAGCGCGAAGGGAGCTTTGATCTAACGGCTGATGTACCCCGTTTCGGCACCAAACGTTGTCACCATTCTAGTGGTAGTGGTATAGCATGAAGAGAGCTTCGATATAACCTCTGATGGGCTGGCCTCGTTACGACAC
>NW_010362335.1:0-556 GCF_000414095.1 Morus notabilis
GTAAGAACTAAGACTCTGCAAAGAAAAATAAATATGATTAGTTGCTCCCGAATCAATTATCCAAGTCGAGGTATCACCCTCTACTAAACATGTTTCAAGGACTAGTAAATCTGATTTACCTTGTTCCTTTTTCTTTTTCAGCTCATCGAGATACTTGTGACAGTTTCTCTTCAAATGCCCTTTGCCATTGCAGTGGAAACACTTTCCTTTGGGTTTCTGGATGGGGCCTTTAGCCTTCTTGGGTCTCTTGTTCTTTCCTTTCTTCCCTTTCCCTTGGTTCTAGTTCTTTCTTTTGTTTTTACCAAAGCCTCCTGCAACAACAACATTTGCTTCTCCTGCCCCTTCTCTTGTTGGTGGATTCGAAGTTTTGGAGGTCATTCAAGAATTCAATGAGGTTGGACCTCTTCTTGTTCATAACAAAGTTGTTCATGAACTCATGAAAATCAGGGGATAGCCTTTCTAAGATGATGCCAACTTGGGTGGCTTCATCGATCCTGGCACCATTAAGCTCCGCATCATGGAGGTGATCAATCATGTTCAAAACATGTGCCTTGAC
>NW_010362335.1:599-865 GCF_000414095.1 Morus notabilis
CATCCAAACGAGCCGTCTCTGAAGGAGCACCGAACATGGCTTCTAGAGACTCCATTATCTCATAAGCAGTCTACATCTCCTCATGCTTCTTACGAAGCACATCGCTCACACTGGCCAGCATAAAGCACTTTGCTTTGTTGTTGGCCTTGATCCAGCGATCATAAGGCTCCCTTGCGGTTTTAGATGCATTAGGCGCGGGTACTTGAGGACATTCCTTTACTAGGACAAATTTATAGTCTTCGTAGACCAATAGTATGTTCATGTTA
>NW_010362336.1:0-852 GCF_000414095.1 Morus notabilis
AATAGTCATTTAGGCTATTACATATTTTCTTTCCTCTCATCATACTAAACACGAAAAATCAACTTTATTCTTTTTCTTCACATTTTCTTTTTTTTATGTATTTTCTTTTCATTTTTTTTTTTTTTTTCCTCCTACTAAATGGAGTGTTAGATACAATTTCCTTTACAAGGTCTTTTTGTTCCGTGAAGCCTGAGGCGAGATAATTAGCGTTAGCATACCCTCATAAGTATTATCAGAGAGGGACAAGAAGTACATCACTCTAATCCTACTGAATGTAATGATAAGAGTACATAGGGTGTGACCCAGACTCCTTTAATCGAGTAGACTTAAGGAAATAAAGCGGTTGTTTATTTGTATTTTTGAGTTAGGATGATTTGAGTGATGATCTTAATTTGAATTTGAGTTGAAATTATAATTTTAGTTTGTGTTTGGATATGCACATATGAGTTATGATTTAAATTGATAATCTTTTTAAATTTATGTTTGAGTGGCTCAAAACTTAAATTTGTATTAAAATAATATTTTAATAAAAATTCAATGGTGATGAAAAAATTTAATAGGGTATATGGGTATGGTTTTATTCGTCTTTTCATTGTGAATGCATAGAAAAAAAATCATCTCAATCCGAATTAAAATGAAAAAGTTATTATATTTTTAAGAATAGAAAAAATATTGTTCATTAACTTGAGTTTGAGTTTTTAAACTCGAGTTGAAGGAAAAACTTGAACTCGAGTTTAGTCCTAAATTCGAGTTCAAACTCAAATTTTATAAAAAAATATGAACTTAAATAAAATTATAACTCAAATTTAAACTTTTTCTGAATTGCGTTACAAAAGAACAACCCTAAACATT
>NW_010362337.1:0-3742 GCF_000414095.1 Morus notabilis
TGAGTTTTTAATTTAAGCTGAAATGTGATTTTATGTGAGTTTTTTAATGAAACAGAAAAAGTTAGATGTGAATTTTTATGAGAACTTTTAATTGTAGGAAAATTGAAATTAAAAACTCGAATCGGTGAAATAAACGAGACCATAATGATGAAAACTGGATGCAAGTTGTCATAAACGGCATATCGTTAGCAGATTCTTAAAGCCGTCTGTCGTTTTTGATAAATGTCCACGAATGATCACATCACGCCTTTTCTTTTTTTCTTTTTGTTTTTTGTTTTTTTTTTTTTTGGGCTTGGGAAACGACACTGAACGTTTGACAATGAATCAGCATTACAAAGTGGCACACCGGCACTGGAAAATATTGTAACGAATTACGAACCATGATTCAAATCATGATACGAATACACTAACCAAACGCACAATAAATTTTAATTGTTTAAAAACGTTAGAAGTCGATTTGGCAAAAAAAAATTAGGACTAAACTGCCACTTTCTAAAAAAATTAAGGACCATTCTTGTCAATAACTCAAAAAAAAGGCTCAACTGATACTTTTTTCTGGGAAAAAATTAAAAGAAAAGTCACTCCTGCCGTGTTTAGAATTGATCTCATTCTTATTTTTCACGTTTTTTGAGAAAGAAAAAATGAAAACATTTATAAAATGGCGTTTTGCACAATAAAGACAACAAATAAAAATGAAAATGATTTTTTAGTTTAGTGTAAAATGAGAAAGAAATGAAAAATGATTTTTAGTCATTTTTCATTTTTTATTTTCATTTTCTCATCTCTCGAGTAGAGAGAGAAAGAGAGACATTAATGAATTTTTTACACTGAAAACAATCTCTTAATAAAACTACCCAGCGCATTTTTAAAAATATTTCTGTCTGAGATTAAAAACGTTTTTATTTTCATTTGCATACAAAAAATAAAATTATTTTAAAACGAGTTTCAAATGCAACTCTGATTATTTTGTAGCACATGATTTGTTATTAACTTAAGATGTTTTCTATTCAAAATTAAAGAATTATATTAACCCTGGTGCAATTGATTACTGAGTACGCTACGCCCTTCCATTGTACCACGTTGTTTTTTCTTTAATCACTTATGTTTTTAATCACTTTCTGGTCATGAGAAGTCTCACAAACTTACATGCGTAATTATTTATAACAATTAATTAATGAATTAAGCATATAAAAAAATGGTGGAAAAAAAGTTGACTTATTTCGTTATCACGTGATTCTGTGCAGCTGCCACCGTTTTGGCCTATTATTTTGCATTTTTGCTACTTAATTATTTTTTTTCTTTTTGCTGGAAAATTAATCTTGTTTTCATTCGTGAAAACTGAAAGGGAAGATCATATAAATATATATATATATATAAATGATAAGACATTTGTGATTCCGTTTGTGTATGTATTTATTTATCGAATCCAACGTGTAAAAATTTGCTTAAGAGAAAACCGATCGAAAGGAGAAGTTAAAGAATGACAATCTGATTTTCACTACACTTTATTTTTCTTTTGGTGAATATACATACATTTAAACTTTTTTATATATAACTAGAGCTAGGGGTGATACATCTTGTACAACAAATCATACAACATATATATATATATATATATATATATGTTGAAAAAAGAATTTGAAGGGAAAAAAAAAACATAATTCAATTGGTGGGTTTGTTCCCTTTATTGATCATCTTCCGTCTTTCTGGTGTTTATGAAGTGGGAAAAATGTTGGCTCTCATAAAGATTAGGAGCTACGAGAAAGTGAACCCTGAGGTTCAGTTTCTGCTGGAGGAGGAGGCATGGCATGGCCTGCGAAAGCCCTGTCGTCGATCGACGACGGTTTCGTCGGGTTCCCCGAAGAGGGGGGGTTTGATCCCTTTGGCAGCGCCGACAATAACAGACGATCGTTGCTCACCAAGTTTTGGTTTTCCTTCAAGACTCTACCAGCCTCAATTGAATGAATATTAACAAGAACAATAACGGAGGCTAGAGCCAAAAGAACAGTAATTTGCATCTTCATTCTAGGATTTTGTTGGACACAAGCAAGCAAGCAAGCAAAAGTGCAAAGGAAGATTATCTTCAAAAGAGAATGTAAATGAATATTTGATGAATCGCTCAATTTTGTGAAGAGCTAAGGTAGGAGACGAGGGCGTTTTATAGTGCACCAAAAAATAGTAGGCTTTGACTTCCTACATAACTATTATATTTTGAATGTTTCTGCAGTATAGAATTTGACTTTGACCAACGTTGAGTTTACAAATTGAACGGGTCATACAAGAAATACTCGGTTTTGAATATTGTTAGTGTAATTTGTGATTGGCTTATTTTTTGGCAAATTGTTTGAAAATTATTTTTGGCAAATTGGTGGTAAGTTTTGGTAGGTACTGTAAATTGGTGAGCCACTTAAGGAAAATTTGGCTATCATGCTTAAGGGCTGAAAATAAGAGGATTTGCTTGCTCAAAATCAAGAGTTGACTTTGTGGGATTAATAGCTGGGAGCTTTTTTGTATTAGAGGTGTAATGGCAGAAAAATGAGATGAAAAACGTGTTGCATGACAATGTGCTGAAAGTATTATGTAGACTGTGTGCTGAAAATAGAAAAGTTGTGTGTGTTCATGTGAGAATGAGATTGTAATGTTAAGTGTCGCTTGATATGTTGTGACAAATTGTTAGAACACTTTCGAGTTGGTTCTTCTGGAGAAGATTTCTTTGGTTTTGGGAGGAAACCGTCAAGTCGAGTGGTGCTCGCTGAAGGCGTTCATCAAAGCACTTGATGAGAAAGCGTGGCGTGCTGTGTTGATTGGTTGGACCTACCCCGTTACTAAAAATGATGCTGGAGAAGAAGCTATGAAACCCGAAGAGAAATGGTCTACTGAAGAAGCTCGATTGGCGAATAGCAATTCAAGAGCTCTTAATGCCATTTTCAACGGAGTGGACGCCAATCAATTCAAACTCATTTCTACATGTGAGTCGGCTAAGGAGGCTTGGAAAATTCTACAACCGGCGCATGAGGGCACGGCAGCCGTGAGACTATCAAAGCTTCAAATTCTCACTACTAGGTTTGAAAACTTACGCATGCTTGAAGATGAAACAATTTTTGATTTCAATTCAAAATTGTGTGATATTGCTAATGAGGCATTTGCCCTTGGAGAGAAAATATCAGAGGAGAAGCTTGTGAGGAAGGTCTTGAGGTCTCTTCCACGGAGGTTTGCTTATAAGGTGACAGCTATTGAGGAAGCCAAGGATATCCAAACAATGAAACTTGATGAGCTAATGGGTTCTTTGCGCACTTTTGAGATGAATTTGGATGAAAACAAGGAAGGAAAGAAGGAGAAAAGTATTGCCTTTCAAGCCGAAGTTAATTATGATGATGAAGAAGACTTGGCCCAGTCCATAACAAAGTTGTCGAAGAAATTCAACAAGGTGATGAAGAAGGTCAATAGGAAGAATGAGAATTCAAGAAATGGCAATTCCAGCAACTTTCAGAAGAATAAAGCTACAGCAATTAACACAGAGATGAAGACAAAAAACAGGGGTATTCAATGCCGAGAATGCGAAGGTTACGGCCACATTCAATCCGAGTGTGCCAACACCCTCAAGAAGAAGAAGAAGTCATTTAATGCAACATGGAGTGATGAAGACTCTGAAGGCAGTCAGGAGGATGACGACCATGTGAGTAACTATGTTGCTTTCAATGTTTATACTGATCAAAGTGTTTCTGCAGACAGTGTTACAAAA
>NW_010362337.1:3774-3975 GCF_000414095.1 Morus notabilis
GTGAACAGTGAAAACGGAGGAGATTTTTCAGATTCGGAAAGTAACAATGATGGTGAGGAGTTGACTATTGATGCCATACAAGAATCCTATAAGACCATGTTCAGCAAATGGGTTAAAGTGTGTGAAATGAATAAGTCTCTACGAGAGCGAGTTGGTGAGCTTGTTAAAGAGAATGATGTGCTTAAGAGGGCTGCCGTTAAC
>NW_010362337.1:4128-4220 GCF_000414095.1 Morus notabilis
GAACCTCGGACAACCCTCAGTAAGAAGGTTATTATTTCACCCCCTCGACGTAAAAGATTTGTTCCCATATGTCATTACTGCGGTTTAGCTGG
>NW_010362337.1:7396-59428 GCF_000414095.1 Morus notabilis
ATATATATATATATTTATTTATTTTTTTTTTTTATGTTATGTATATATGTGCATATATATATATATATATATATATATTAGTTTGTACTTTTTCTTTAAGAAGAAGATTGTATATTTTCTGACTTTTTTTTTGTGAAAATGAAAAAATGTTATTTTAGGTATAATTGACATGATGTTATATCATCACAAAAGTATGTAAATAAGTACTTTCGGCAATTGATTAGGAAAAAATTTACTATTAGATTATATTGAATCCAGATCCTCTATCCAATTTTTACTGTTTTAATTGGTGTCTAAACAATTAAATCACACCACATTAAAGCATGATAAGCACAAAAGAATTTATTAAAAAGTAATTTAAATTTTTTATATGACGTGACATGATATGATTAGTTAAACACTAATTAAGACACCAAAATTAGACAGGAGAATTGAGTCTGATTATATTAAAGTAAACGCATACTTAATGACAACAACATATCGTTTCCTTTAACAACCTTGAAGATGAAGTCCTAAACCGATAGGGGGTATATCCCAAACAAAAACGTCATGTTATATCGATCTCGTTCAGTTCATTGATTTGAGTTTTTAATTTAAGCTGAAATGTGATTTTATGTGAGTTTTTTAATGTAACAGAAAAAGTTAGATGTGAATTTTTATGAGAACTTTTAACTGTAGTAAAATTGAAATTAAAAACTCGAATCAGTGAAATAAACGAGACCATAATGATGAAAACTGGATGCAAGTTGTCATAAACGGCATATCGTTAGCAGATTCTTAAAACCGTCCGTCGTTTTTTATAAATGTCCACGCATGATCACATCACGCCTTTTCTTTTTTTCTTTTTGTTTTTTGTTTTTTTTGGGCTTGGGAAACGACACTGAACGTTTGACAATGAATCGGCGTTACAAAGTGGCACACCGGCACTGGAAAAGGTATGTAGCTCACTTGAACGTTATGTTGCTTTCTTTCTCTCTTTTTTTTCCCCCCTCTTTATTTTTTATTTTTTGTTTGCTTATTAAAAAATAGACGTCAAAATGCAGCAGCCATCCAATGTTGTGCTTTGAAATTTGACAAAACGTTTAAAAACTTAAAATGTGGTACGAACTAAGAGCTCAGCAAATCTAATTTATTTGATTTTGCGCTTCCTGATCAGGAATTTCTTGACTTGGACTGTTCCTGCCAGCTACATATTGCATTATATTAATCCTCAATACTGTTTTTAATTACTGATATTATAACATATATTGAACGATCATTTTATACATCGCGCCCCTTAATAATTATTAGAAAAAGATAGTAATTTGCTCCATTAATGAGCTTCACGAGAAGGTTGTGACCAGAAATATCTGAAGTTATTTATTTATTAACCGTGTAATATTCAACAACTGTTGAAGGAGACTACATTTTTTATATATTAACCCCGCAACTCACGAAATGCGTGCTTGTATCTGACTTATTTCACATATTATATATATTGAATCTGATCACTAGAGTTTATATAACGTTGAAACACTGAGAAAAAAAATATTTCCAAAAAAAAAAAAAAGAAACGCCGAAAAAGGCTACGGCAAGTATTGCAGCATCCATATCGAAATCAAATTTCAATTTTATATTATAACGTTTAAGTATTCGATTAATGGCAAAAAGATAGCCCATATACATTCCTCATGCTAATTTCTTATATATATATAAAAAGAATAAATAATAATCCATTAACCAAAAAAAAAAAAAACATTCAGGTAACACCAAATGATCAGTTACTTGGAGTTGCAACCAAAACATATTGTGAAACTGACACGTGGTTGCTCCAAAAGCAACAAAAATAATTACAAATAATAAAAAAAATGTGTATTATTGTGTACAACTTATATATCATGTTCAATTATTTAAAAGCTCTTATTGAGTTCACTTGAGCCTATACAATTAATTAGCAGTAAGAAATTCCTACTCCCAATCACATATTATATATAAATTAAGGTCAGAAATATCATAATATAATCTTCTCTGCAAATACTTGATGATGATCAGCATTTCCCATTGCTCCTACCAGGGATGTTATTGCATGGATTTGGACTAGAAGGCGAGTTTTGACCCTTTGGGAGGGACTGAATAACAAGCTGCTTCAACCATTCCTCTCCTTCTAATGCCCTCATTTCCCCAAGCGTCGCACAAGCAAGCATAATGGCCAAAACCAAGAAAGCTGTAAAGATAATTCTTCTCTGAGAAAACCCCATGATATATAATAATTAATATGACCTTTAATATTATTATATTATCTCTGTTTTTTGGTGGAAAGAAACTTTTTTTTTTTTTTTGGGGTGGTTTTAGTTCTTTTTCAAGAAAAGAGCACAAAGTGATTTGGTGAGGCTTTAGTGAACCTAAGTGCAGATATATATATATATAGAGGAATTTGCATGGTTGTCTGAAACGTTTAATGGGTTTTCTCTATGGGCATGGTTTGACCGGTGTGGCTTCAATAAAATGTCGTGGTTTGACTGAGCTTGCATGGTTTGAAAGTTTGAACTTATTTGGCCATTTATAAGAGTGGAATCAATCAAATTAGCACGCTGGCTTGGACGTGCCCGCATTAACCGAGTCTCATATTGTGGGGGACGTGTTGGATTTTATGTTTTATATATCGATCGGTAGATGATAAAATTTTGGTGTATTATATCTGGGGACATGGGGGTCAAAATTTTTGAAACTTAGGCAAAATTTGTTTTTTTAATGATCAATATAAAACAGAGCGTATGATTTGGTTGGTTACGACCAAGCCTAGGATGAGTCATTTCTTTTAGTCGTATGTTGCTTAATTGTAATGTCATCCGTGAAGAAAGCATTTGTTAATTCACGAGGTCAGATAGTTTTTTCTTTTTTCTTTTGCACAGAATCCAGTTGAATACTGTTCAAAAAGAGACGAACCTCGGGTCAAAGTCATTTACCATATTGTACCAAGATTCAAGGAGTTTTTCTTTTTTCTCTTTCCGTTAAAACTTTTATAGTATTAAGGATTATTTTCATAATTATTCCCAAAATATGTACCTGTTTTAAAATGTTCCCTTAATTTTTAAAACAAGGGGAGGGGAAGGGTCCCCTCCCTTAGCGTCCCGTCATTCCGAAGGAATGAAGTAAGGGACGACCTTATCCTCCTCTCTCGTCCCGCCATTCCGAAGGAATGGAATAAAGGGACGACACTACTTGTATTAACGGCCCACCATTCCGAAGGAATGGGATAAGGGCCGACCTTCTAAAAAGAACCCCCCCCTCCTAAGATGACTGAAAATCGAGACAAAAATCATTTGTTTGTTCTTGAAACTATTTTATCCCCTAGACATCGTAGAGAATTGAGAATTTTAATTTGCTTCAATTCTAGGAATAGAAATGGTATACCTAGCAATGCATTTTTTTGTAATGAAAATCAAACAAAATAAAAAGAGTGAATTCTTTCTCTTTTTTCTGTGAAATTAGGCAAGGTAAGAGAGTCATGCATCTTTCTATATGCCCTGAGAACCCCAGTTTTACTAAGAATCCCTTTTATTAGATCGTATTAGGACTTTCAGTCAGTTAAACCATTAGAGGTAGGTTTTTACCCGTGTTTTCTACTTGAATTGTGAATGGTAAGGTCGGTAGAGGATCGAAAATCATTATTGAAGGTGAACAGCTAGAATTACCGGAAACTCAATAATTATATGAGGGATGCTATACCATGGTCCCATTATCTTATCTTTAGGACGCTTTGCCTTCTTTTCTTGGCTTGATAGTTCTAACCACGTGGTAATAATTATCTTATCTCCTCAAAAGAATAGCTGACGTGACATACCATTAAAACTTATAAAAATACATTAAAATTTTGATTCTAATTAAATCTACAAAAATAAATTTAAAAGGAAACCCTCATTATTTCAACAAACTCCCCCCGCCCCGCCCCTCATTTAATTTCAACCCTTTATCTAAACAAATCCAATCTCAGTCCTTGATTTTGGTAAGATTTAAGATGAAGAAAACCCTAAGAATAGCAGCTCCCTTTACTGCCGCTCATGCCCCCCATTAGCGGCGCCTTTTTTCTCCACCGAAACCCACGACTACTCGACCTTCTACCTCTTCTGATGAGCCCCGTAAGTAGCGAATCTCCTCAAAAGGAGGAGGGCTGGCAGATTGGGCTTAGAAATCGCTCAAAAAAAAAAGAGGGCGAGAAGGAAATCGTGTTGTTCGGCTCGACATCGAAATGTCCGTCGGAGAAGCTTGGGAACAAGGCCTTGGTTGCTATCGATAATGAAGAAAAAGTTGGGGGAGGGACTATTGCAATGACACATGGCTCGTGGGAGGATCCAGGTGCGCACAAAGGGCGGATAGACTCCGATGCTTGTTCGCCCGTAAGCGTATGGTGTCAAGTTTTGATAGTAAAGGGTGAGTGAGTATCATCTCTACATGGATTAAGTATTAAATTGCCGCTAAGTACCACAATTATCGTAACTCAACTTTATCTAGGAAATAAAAATATAACTAGAACAAATATAAATACAAAAACAAAATAAAATATGGAAACCTTTAAGCACAAATGTACTAGGAACTTGACTTCACCTTATCATTCATATGTTCATCCTATCAAACCATTGCTAGCCAATTCCACTCAATTCATTAATCAAGGGATCGAATCTAACCTTTTTACCTCTCTTGAACGTCAAACAAAGTCATATACATGAATACCCGAATCAATATTCATATCTAACACGTTTACTCATACACTCATTAAGCTTAGCTTTTAAATTAGAAATCAAATACCGATCGCCTCCAGGCCTCACAACAATATAAATCCTAGTTGATAATCTAAGACTGTAACACCCTGAAGAATTAATTGAGATTAATTAAGGTAATTGAGATTATTAGTGTGCCTAATCTGGATTATTAATTGAGTTTAATTAATAAATGTTTCTGACACGTGTGAGTTTAAATAGTTCCAAGGTATTTAAATTATTCTTAATAATTTATTTTAAACCAGAAGTGTGTATGGGCGCATTTCTGGACTGCACTTTTAAAATATTGACACATGTCATTTTCTTTTCCTTTTTCTTTTATTTTCTTTTCCTTTTTTCTTTTTCCTTTCCTTTCTCTTTCCTTTCCCGCGCACTCTCTCTCTCTCCTTCACTCTCACTCTCCCGCTCACTCTCTCTCTCTCTCTCTCTCTCTCTCTCTCTCTCTCTCTCTCTCTCTCATTTGTGTCCCAAATCAAACGGATCTTGAACCAAGAAAAGATTTAAAGAAGTTTTCAACGTCAAGAGAAGGATTCGAGGTAAGATTACTAAAAGAACCTCTCTTGAATCTCAAGTTTTTGAATTTCAAAACTTATTTTTTGGTTCAAACCGGATTTTGATGGTTTTTGAGTAAAACTAGAGTAGAAATTGGAGATCTTGGGTTCTTTGGACTTGTTTTAGGACCTAGAACCCAGATCTAGTGATTTCCCTTTGTAATATCTCGATTTGGGACTGAATTTGTAGGTTTTGGATTGATTTCCGTGAGCTTCTCTCGCGCAGCTGATTCCACCGGTCGACCTGTGCGGTCGACCGGATCACATGGAAACCGGTCGACCTATACAGTTGACCGGATTGCAGGCTGACCGGTCGACATGTCCGGTCGACTGGTGTGCACACTACCGGTCGACCGGTAGTGTTGCACTGCTCTATCACCGGTCGACCGGTTGACACGGGATTTGACCCTGTTTGGCCTGGAATTGTTGTTTTGACCATTGTTTTCGGGGAGAACCCAAATTAGCTTCATTTGGGGACTTAAGATAGATGGATTAGCATTGTTAATCCTTGTTTTGAGATTGAAAACCCTTGGAATGATAATGTGAAACATTAAAATGGATTAGGGCACACTAATAGGAAATCTTGGTATATGATTGAGATTGGATTACTTTAGGACTGAGAATTGATCCTAAAGTGTCGTTTTGTATCAGTGCTCGCTGTGGATTAAGACTGAAGGGGCTTGAGGAAGCGGAAGCCAGAAAAGGGCAATGCTAGTCCGAGGTTTGATTGTACGAGGTAGGATTTCTATCCCTTTTCCTTGTGAGCCTGTTTTAAAAAAAAAAAGATTTTGGCCTTGAAAATGTTTTAAAGAAAGGGATTGATTTGTGAAAGAAAATGCTTTGAAAACCATGGCTTGTTTAGTCATGGAACCTCATGGCTTGTCCAGTCATGGGGCCCGCGGCTTGAGTAGTTCGTGGGGTCGAGTGCATCCTCAGGGGCAGAACCCGAAACTCAGTGCGGGTAGGTGAGGCACTTGGTTAGGTAAGTAATTTATACTAATTACTTGCTGAAGCCTGTAAAACGGTTATTTACAGTTACATTTCCTTTGAGAAAAATAATGTGAGGTTCCGGCTGTTCTGTCGGGACTGAATGTCTTATTTTATTTACTTATTCATTTATGCATTCCCTCACACATTTATTATTCATTTATTTATAACGTTTATTTCAAATTATATCCTACTGGGCCTTTCGCTCACATTTTATGTTTTAAATGTATTAAACCCCTCCCAGGAGACTTTAGGAGCGGTGCACAGTAGCTGGATATTGCTACGGAGCAGCTGAGTTGTACTGCTGTTAGAATCAAGTGAGGATTGTGGTCATCCTCTGATACAAATGTAAGGAATTTGAGAAATTCTGTAAACTTATATAATATTTGGATTTACTAGACTGTGGTTGATGTCTGTTGTAATGATTATCTACATGAGCATGTATGTACGGTACTGTATGTCCTGTGGGGTGGAGCCCTGTGTGTCAGAGGCTCCGGGATTCTGTAGTAATGTAATTATATTTTAATGCAATTAAGTGTGGGGCCCGGTTGGGAATCTGCTTTATTAATCCCTAATCGAGCTCCACGTCACCCACCCCGTTTGGGGGGCGTGACAAAGACCTGATCACCTCCCGGTCTCACACTATCCTAAACTCTCAACAAGATTATCTAAGTATCGATCTCCTCCCTAACTCACAACAACCTAGACTATGTTTCTCAATTCTAGACTATGAAATCAATCTCTCTTGAGCATCGAAATCACAATCTAAAATTATCTAACTCATTTGCCACATAAATTAGAAACATTAAGCATAGAGAAACATAAATAAATTAAGATGAAATTTAACTAACAATAAGTTAATCAAAACATGGTTCACATAAAGCTACATCAAGCCCTAGAATAATAATCTAGCTCAACATAGAGGAATCCATGACCAAAATCACAAATTTAAGAACAAAAACTAAAAAACTACAAAGAAAGTGGAGAAGGAAGAGAAAACTCTTGTGGAGATGACCTTTAAGTCTTCAAATCTTTAAGAATATATCCCAAGCATTATTCAAGAATCTCCAACTCTAAACTTCTCTCTCTAAGAATTTTTGTGCCCCTCACCCTCTCCAAGTTGGGAACTAGGATTTCTCTTGCTTAAGTATGCCTAAAATTGGCGAATAACTTCATCTAAACTTATCCAAGGGTAAAAATGGTGAACCATAATGATCAAGGGCCAAAAAAACCCAAAAACCTTAGGTTGTGCGCGCCCAGCTTGGCCCGGGCGCCTAGCGTGCTGTAGTGGGCGCGGGCGCACGCGGAGGCGCTCACCAACCCCTGCCTAGGGTTGCTCTTGGGCGTTTTTCTTCCCATTTCACGCGGCGGTTTGCAGGGTTCCTTGCCCTCGTACATGGCTCGTCCCAAAAGCTTCCAAAACTCTAATTTTTTTTTTTTGTTTTCAACTAATTTTCTATTTATTAATGATTCCTACAAAAATACATCAAATTAACAAAAATACTTGAAAACTCACAAATATTTGAACTCAAATGTATTTGATTTGTCGATAAATAACCTCCTCATCAGTGCTCCCAGTGGTGTTCCAACGTGCTTTTACTGAGGTCGGAGCGCGACGGCAGTGAGGATGGGATGGGCGGTCAATAGAGAATGGAGGTGTGATGGGGCGGTAGGGAATGGTGTTCTAGGGTTTTTCTTTTCAAATAAATGTTTAGATGAAGGGCTCATATTGTTTTTAAGGAATGAAGGGCTCAGATTAAAAAGGATTTAAATTAGTGGTTGCATTAAATGGAGGTGTTTTCTTAACATTTATTTTTTATATTCTTTTTACTCAGAAAATTAATTAAAGTATTAATACATTCAATTAATAGCTAATGAGATTCCACATAGCTATTCCGTTAAAATAATAGACGGAGGTTGACTAACGGAGCATTTTGATTCGTTTTCAATATATTAGGGGATATTTTAAACTGTTTTGAAAAATTAGGAGCACTTTGAAATAAGGTTTATACTACGGGGATAATTATGAAAATAATCCTAGTATTAATACTAATTTTAGATTATTTTATATTATGTCATTGTAATCGACAGTCTCGACTCTGATAGTACGTTTCTAAGGTCTCGTTTATTTCACTAATTCGAGTTTTGCTACAGTAAAAATCTCTCATAAACAGTCACATCTAACTTTTTTGTTACAGTAAAAAGTTCTCACATAAAATCACATCTCAACTTGAATTAAAAACTCGAATCAGCGAACTAAACGGGTCTTAAAATTGCTTGCGGTAATAGTATTTTATGTACTTTGGAAACGATGTTCTGAACTAAGGTTTCCAACGGGTTAGTGTTTTCATCGGATTAGTCAATCTTTGGCTTTCAGAATCCATTATTAGATGATATAAAAAATTATTTTTCCGATCATAACAGAGAACAGAGGGACACTGTTATCGGATACTGTTATTTTTTATCCTTTTTCTTTTTATTTTATGTATAGTCACTTCATATATGTATGTACAGGCAAGAAAATAAAATGTAATCAAGAAATAGATTGTTAACCTTGAATTCACATTTTGCCTACCGAACTGGTGTTCTGTCAATGTTGCTAAGAAGGGCAGAATCAACAAGTTCAAATTTCCAAACTAAACTCTGCGCTAGAGAAATAAAAGGAAGAGATGGAAAACTAGATCAGTTTCTTTCAACACTGGAGAAAACTATTACATCACGTTTATGTTGGTTAACGATACATTATCATCACAAACATGTTTACATTGTGATTATTTTGAAATAGCAGCCAGCAGCTTCTCCTTTAACTGTTTGGCTTCACCGGCTTGAGTTTTAATGGAGAATGTATGAACAATCTTGTCGTTATCGACTGTGGAAACGTCGGATTCTTGGGCTAGGATTTCATGTTCCCTGAACGTTTTGACGACGCTGGAAATCGGGTGAGAATCCAGTGGGCAGCTCATCCTCACCACTGCATCTTCTTGCCTTGGTTGGAAATCAATCTCTGGCATCGAGAACTGCTGCGGATTGTTCACCATCTGTTTTTCAGTCTCCATGACCCTGATCTTCGTCTGAAGATCAGTGATATAAGTAATGGCATCACCAAGTAGAGAAGCTTTATCCATCTTTGAGATATTAGGAACCACGGCTCTAAGCGCATAGAAACGCTGGTTAAGTTTCTCACGCCTCTGTCGCTCTGCTTCCACATGATTCAATGGTTCTTCCCTTCCATTTGCCGGTTTTCTCCCTCTTTTTCTTGGCTTCCGCTCATCAAGCTGAGGCAATGCGTCGTCCTTAGGTAGCTCCACACCTGAAACTCTAGTTTGGGCATTGAAACCCCTAACAATCATCGGGTTCAGTTGTGGGAATAGTTTTATCTCATTCGACTCAGTTCGAGACCCATTAGAAGGACCTATTGCTTGCAAGTCATAGGATTCTGAAGCAAAAACTGAATCATCTTCCACCTTTGGAGAAAAGTTAATGTTGACGGATTGAGATTTTGAACCCCCAAGACTTAGTTCGTGCCCAAAGATCTTTGGGAATGCCTTTGTTGTCTGTGAGGAACTAGAACCCACAACCCCAAATGTACAATTGACCATATCCACAATACTTTGTTCTTCTGGTGTAGCCTTGATGGTACCAAGCTCCACAACTCCGGAATTCACAGGCACAAACAACACAGTTTGTAATCCAACCACTCTTGCTAAAAAGGATCTTGATTGGTAATGGTGTGAGCAACTAGACACATCCGAAGCCCAAATTGCTTTACCAGACTTGTATGACTCCACAGGACCGCAAGGCGAATCGAGTTGGAATGTGTAATACATGGAAGTCAGGTAAAACATCTCCAAATCCGACACCCCATCCAGTTTCTTTGGGAAATTATCCTCATCCGACCTGCCAAAACACGCATGGAGTTTCTCAAGCACCCGTTTCTTCACCGCTTCCTTCTCAACACCCTCAAAGTTACCGTCCTCCCTAGATATCTTATCCGCAGATCCACCATCCTTGGGATTCCTGCAGTGTCCATCGCCCCAAATCAGGGCCGATCCACCGGATTTTGAGCTTACAACCTGCCAGAAGATGGCATAGTTCCAATTGGAAGCTTCAACCAGTTTGCACAACCCCTGCTGACCTCCCAAATCACCAGCCGGCGTAATGAAATTCGACAAAACATTGTCAGAAGCCAATGAGATCAAGAACTGGCATGCTTCACTACCCAGTACTGATTCCACCATGACCTTATCTTCTACACTCACCCAAAATTTTTCACTCATCCTTATCCTTCCAAAACTTTCTCACTGAATCTCAGAATTCTCTAACTAAATCACCCAAAAAAAGAAAAAGCTTGTACAACCTCTCAATTCTAATACTACAAATAATCCAAGAAATTTCAGAAATTTGAATATGCCCTTCAAAGAAATTGTAATTCAGATATTCCTGACACCAAAGAAATCCATAACTACAGATTTAGATCTTCGAGAACAGCTCTCAAACAAAACAATATTCAACCTTCTTCTACAACTCAAATATCCAATAATTCACTAAAATCACCATCAAACGCAACAAAGTCCCAAACTTTAGAATTTCCCATTTATCAAATCATCAAAAGGATCTCCATACTACAATACCCAGTTTCTCCATAAAGCTCATAAGGTCTACATCGACAAAAAAAAAAAAAGAGTTTATTCATACTCCAAAATCCTCCAGAAAAAGAAAGAACTAGTGAAGTAAACCAAAAAAAATAAAAAAAAATAAAAGGAGAAGTGTGTATTTAATTACCTGAAACGACAGCGGGTATTTGATCGACTCTTAAGCTTCGAAAACGGATTTCCTAGGATTTCAGCGGGCTAGAACTAAACATACCCAAGAAGGAATTTCGCTTCGGATTTTAGATTAGATCTGGATGCCAAAGCCATGCTTTATTATTGTTTTTATTTTATTACTTTCAAGATGGGACTCTGTCTCTGTTTGGACCACTGGAGGAAAATAAAAATAAATACAATATTTTTATCCCTATAAACAAATGAAAAATAAAGGTACTTTTAGACCGATGGGATAAGCGAAAGGGGAAGAAAAGCAAATTACTTCTTAACCAAAAAAAAAAAAAAAAGAGAGAGAGAGAATGAAGTAAGTAGTAAATGTATAAGAATAAATTGAAATAAATAACTGGTTTTAAAATTATTTAAAATAATAGTAATAAATTAAAAATTTATGTGGTAAAAAATTTTATTAGTTGTAAATAGAAAATTTATGTGGTAAAAAAAATTTTACTCATTGTAAATAAAAATTTACCCAATAAAAATTTTGTTACTACTATTTACTACAAGTATTTTAAAATTTACTATTTTCTTAGTTTAATTTTATAAAGATATTATTTATTACAGTTTTGAAAAAATAAAAATAAAAAAATTTGTTGAAATTACTGTATAAATTTATATTTTCATCTCTTATACTTAATTAATATTTTTTAATTAATTAATACATTTTCACTAATACAGTTATTTAACTATAATGGATTAAATGGATAGTAATGAAGAGGATTACAGTATTCGTCTTTATTAAAATGAATGGGCCTCTTTCCAGGCCCAGGCATAAGGCCCGAGATACTTTTATAGTTTCGCACAGTGAACCTGTCTTCCATCATGTTTGCATTATTTTTCCACTTTGATATGATATTGAGTCATGATTAACTGTAGAAGATTGCCTTTATGATATTTTAATAAGAATCTTTGTGCTTTAATTATTTTCTTTTAACATTTCTTTTTATAATAGATTTCCAAAAATGCAGTGCCAAACTAATACGGCAGTATCAGAGAAGGTCTAAATTTATTTCAAGTTTATAACTAACTTTTGCGAACTACCTTTAAGTTTTTTTTTAATTTAAAAAACACACACACATAACGGTAAACGTTGCTAAAAAATAATAACAACAATAAGACAACTGATACGTCCCAAGTGTATCTGATTAATGGTGGCATAGTGTTCGTGTCAATTTATTTATTAATCTTGTCAGACTACATCAACCCAAACACGATATGTTTATTATACGTGTCAAAAATATCAATCCAAACACGATATATTTATTAATCGTGTTAATCATGTCAACCCGTATAACCCATTTAAGTTAATATATTGAATAAATAACTAATATAATAATGACTCATTTAACACGGTCAAAACAGATTTAATATGTTTATTAGTCAATTTATCTTTTCTTTTAAGAAAAATAAATGAATTTTACCTACAAATATTAAAATTCACATTATTTGTATTTAATGTCATATAAACTTTCATGTTATATCACATATAATTATATTGTAGATGACACATATAATTAATCGTGTCAATTCATGTCACTTCGTGTTATGAGGTCAACACTAACTCAATCTATTTATTAATCGTGTCAACCTGATTATGACCCAAACACATTTATAATAAACCCAAACCTACTAACTTCATGCAGGTTTCGAGTCGATCATGTTGTCGTGTCGCTACCTGAATTGTCAGCCTTATATTCTCATAACTAACAAATCCCCTCATAATAAACGTTTAGGTCTCATTAATATACATTCGTAGTACACTTGGCATGGCCGCGGTGTTGGAAACACAAACAATATTTTCCAGGAAAAGTTGTTGCAATCGGAGGAAGTACTAATGCATGGAAAATTCTTATTATAATCCAAAAAAAAGAATAATGGAAAATTAGAACAAGAAATCCGAAGCTTCTGATTGGTGAGCTATGACGCTTTGCACTTTTACCAGCTATAGCTTGTGTAAATCTGTTGTGCAAAAAGTGGGCAAAGTACTACTGCTGAAATAAATCAACATCCAATTTTCAATAAAACCAAGAAATACATGCGGTTTATATTACATGTGATAAATGAACTTATAAACAAATTTTTTATGGCATTCCTACAATTATTTAATTTACATATCAGTGATATTATATATGATCAGTTATATAAAAAAAACCTACATGTACTAAGATTTTGCTAGTGCCATGATGAGTAACAAGCGGGAGCATGCAGCGCTTAGAAAGGACGAACTATTTCAGCGGTGGCGTGGCGGGCAGTTGCGAGCGCCGGGACAGGGCAAGTAGGTGCTGGGGTTAGGAGCAGAAGGCCGTTCCCTCGGAGTTTTATCGGTCGAATAAAACGTCGTCGCTTGGAGTTGGATTGCACCAAGCATCCGCTTAATCTTCATGTAGTTATCACCATGATGGTGGAAAGGCCTCGCTGCAGCCAAGGGAATAATATCATTGTGATTGGCAGCTAAGAAAATCATGATCAACCAAAGCACCGCAATTTTGGTTGCAATGGTGGCGGTGATGAGACGTTTCTTCATGAAGACGTACGTTTGTATGGAAAAATATGATGATCAAGAATTATTTTCCTTTTTCTCTACAGAAGAGGAAAAAAAACGTTTGGAGATCTTATTATGGGTAAAAGAAGCTAGGAATAGCCTTTATGAATATTTTGACTTAATGGATTATACGTGTGTGTATATATATATATATATATAGAGAGAGAGAGAGACAGAGAGAGATCGGAAAATCATAGGTTGTGTGCGAGAAGAAAAGTGGGGGTTGACAATGTGCACCAACTTCACGTCTTCGCGAAAATTACCTTGAAGATGCCACCTTTCTCATACTGAAATTAATACATGATATACAACGCGCAATATCAATATTTATATATATATATATATATATATATTTGTCGGCGCGCTTAAAGAGAACAACAATAATAATACGTCTCTTTAGTTTGATGTCATTTTCATATCTCCTAGCCGAATCCTTGTGGAATTTAAGTCCCACTTAATGCAAAGCTGGTGAAACTTTTTGTGTCCTCTTGCGAGGAAAATGCAAAGATATCATACATGAAGATTAGGCGCATGGGATGTAGTAGTTTCCATTTAACTTATATAAGTTATTCTCTTTCGTAAATTATTAGGGGGAAAAAAAAGTAAAGTAACAGTACCAATATTATTGTCATTTAATTGCAAATGATATGCGCGCGTGCATTTAAAGCGATTAGGAAAATGTACTTCCTCAGCTCAAAATTGTATTAGAAAATATGGAAGGAAGCAGAGTACAGCTAGAAACCTTTTATCAGAGTGATGAATTTACAACTTTTACTTTTAATTAAGTCAAATATAGGAAATTCTTATTAATTCCAGTATACATATAATTTGTCTTATATATTAGTGTATAACATGAAATAAGGAGTAACAATTTTTTTATGTATAAACAAAAAGTTATAATTAAAAGAATAAAGGACGGCTACAAAACTAAACCACAAAACTGCTAAAAACAGAAAATGAAAAGTAACTTAACGAAACTAAACAAGAAAAAAGAAAAAAAAAATTAGAAATTCAAAGTAGCAGTATGTGAGAAATCATAATTATTTCCATAATTCATACGTGACAGGATTGTATCGGAGATGGAAGGGAGTGGTGGCGGGGGGGCCGTGGCCGGGGGGGGAGCTAGAGGGGAAGAGAGGGGCACTACAACAAAAAAGGCCATTTGCGACGACATTTGTCGTCGCAAATAATAAAATATTTACGACGACATGTCGTCGCAATTACTCCCCGTTTAAAAACATAACCATGTCGTCGCTAATAACCTAAATATCGTCGCTAATAACTTAAATGTCGTCGCAAATAATTTTGGGGCGCAAATTTTAATGGCGCGGAATTTTGCCGCCAAGGTAATCCATTTTTTTGCGACGACATTTTCCCTTTATTTGCAACGACTTTGTCGTCACAAATAATATGAAATTATTTGCGATGACTTTTTATCTTTGTCGTCGCAAATAATCTTTTCAAGATTTCACCAAAAAACTAAACGTGGGAAAAATGATTATTTGCGACGACATTTTTCATTTATTTGCGACGATAAAGTCGTCGTAAATAATTTCATATTATTTGCGACGACATTTTCTCTTCGTCGTCGCAAATAATCTTTTCAAGATTTCACCAAAACCAAGCGCGGGAATTAATGATTATTTGCGACGATATTTTCAAACTTATTTGCGACGACATTGTCGTCGCAAATAAGTCTGATCTAATATACCCTATCTTCTTCCTCTTCATTTTCTCCCCCCACTTTCTATCTCTCTCCTGCTAAGTCTCTCTCTCTCTGCCTCTTCTTCCCCTCGCCGCCACCGGCCCTCTTTTCTCTCTCTTCCCTTCTCTCTTTCTCTCTTCCCTTCTCTCTTTCTCTCTTCCCTTCACTCTCTTTTCTTCCCCTCTTTGGCCGCCCCGCCCCCGCCACTCCTCTCTCCTCTTCTCTCTCTCTCTCTTCCCCCTTCTGTCCCTCTCTTCCCTTATCTCTCTCTTCCCTTGCTCGCCGCCACCACCGCCGGCCAGATTCCACCGCCGCCCCGCCAAATCGCCCGTCGCCGCCTCAGTGTTCGACGTTTACCGGTATGTTTTACACACTCCGGTAACTTTTTTATTGTTTTTATGTGTTTTGTTGAGTTGTTTGTAAAATGTTTGTAAAGTGTTTGTAAAAATGTCTAAATGAAGTTTCTAAACATTTACTATGAGGCTATGTAAATGTTAGTTTATGACGTTAATTTAGAATTATTTTTGAACTAGGTTAATTTATTAATTTACATTATTTGTTAACATAATTAGATTTAATGCCGAGGAATGAAATTTTTTTTTGTATTTAAATATGCGCTCGCGCGGGGGGCATTTTGTAAAAATTAAAAAAAAATTAATTTCGGTTTTTTTAGACTTGTCGTTGCTAAAAAATAAGATTATTTGCGACGACAATTTGAAATGTCGTCGCAAAAAATGATCATATGACGAGAATTTTACAACGACGTATTAGCGACGCCTGTCGTCACAAATACAGAGTGTCGTCGCAAATACATTTGCGACGACACTATGTCGTCGCAAAAAATGTTTTTGCGACCAATTTTTTGCGCCGATAAATTTACGACGACAAGTCGTCACAAAAAACTTTATTTGCGACGACATTCGGGTTTTTGCGACGACAAAATGTCGTCGCAAAAACCCCTTTTGCTTGTAGTGGGTGCGCCGGCAAGGAGAGGGGACAACAGGTACTTGAGGTCTGCAAGCATGCTCTTCTTTTAATTGTAGGAACTGATTATGCACTTTCCTTCCTTAAATTTAGTGCAGTTGTTTTTGGGGTACGTCTTTGGTGAATAATAAACATGCACGCGGAGATAGAATCTCTAATTCATTTATGATCAATTTATGATCGTACAAAATGCTAGAGTTATAAGAATATGGTTTCACATCTTTGTCTACTAGCCAATTACTGTGTACCATTGAGCAATAACATTAAACAAGTACACAAATTCCATTCAATAATCGGATTAATAAATTTAGCTAGCTTTTTCTGGTATCAAAAACCACGCCGCGCCACTAGCATTTTCCGGGAAAAAGCCCATGCAACTCTTTTGTCGAATGTAATATATATATAGTGCAATTTGGGATGTAAATATTGTCGGTTTAGTGTTGAAATTGGTGCAATATATGTCGTCCAGCTTTGTCGTTGTGGCTGTCTTTGCAAGTTCAAAATTAACATGTGTCATACACATTGTGTAATCGATTACGTATATATGGTGAACAATAAAATTGACTAATTGAGATTTTATCGGCGTAACTCAGACAAAAGATTCTCAAATCCACTTAAAAGAATTCTATAAGCGGAAAATCCCCAAATAAGAGAGAAAACACTCAAATTTTGTATTCAATATCAATTATCCAGTCTCCTAATATAATAGTTAAGTGATTATTTATAGTTCAATCACAAAACAATAACAAAATACAAACTAACATAAACAATAAACTAATAACAAAACTAAACTATAATAAAAAGCTATAACAAACGATAATAAAATATAAAAAAAAAACGATTATTATTTCTTAAATCTCCCTACATAAAAAATTCTTGAGATGGAAACTTCAGGGTACGTAGTGCGGGACTCAGCCGCAATATTGGAATTCTCGATCGAGTTGTGATCTTATTGGTTTAACCCAATAAAAATTCTACATTAACGATGGGGAGATTGTTGGGATGCGTGAATAAAAATCCTACATTAACTAGAATGTAATGGATTATAAGTTTAGAAAAACTGAGACTACTTTTTTTTTTTCTTTCTTTTCTACTGAAAATTACTCTTATTATGTTAATCTTTTTGGATGTAACCCAAAAGTCAAAACACCGTATATATATAATTTTGATATGTGTTATAATATCATGTCATAATTCTCATTTTCATCAATATTTTATAATCTCGATATGTGTTGTTTGGAGCACTAAAAAGATTATATAAGGTTTTGATAATGAAAACCTAGAGAAGCTAGTTTATCAGCAACACACTACAAGAAAAAAATGTCATTTGCGGCGATTCATTGCAGCGACTCATTGAGAAACAAAAAAAAATATATATATATATATACTGATACCTCTCTCTGCTAATTTATGTCAAGTTTAGTCCAATTTATCCCGATTGATAATTTATAGCAGACACCATGATTAGAGTAGCTATAGATATTGGCACACAAAGGTTAATCAACGCATGGAGATTTGATGGTTTTATAACGATGCAGATAATAAAAAGAAAAAAGTACATGTGATAGCCTACTATCTTTCCGGCTAAAGTAGACAGTGAGAGAAGAAAAATAATAAAAGGAATGGAAGATCACGTGAACGGCAACTACGATTGTACTTGGTGGTTTCTACTAAACAAAATTAATAAAAACAATGATTGTGGTGGTCATGTGAAGAACACAAAAAAGAGAAAAATGATTATAAAACTATTACCTATATTAAACTTATATATGTATCGTGTGGTTGCCAATGTATATATATACACACACATACGCACATTAGCGCTTTTTACGGAAAAGAATAGTCAGTTGAAACACAAAAAGTAGAGATCGAAGATCAGGATCGGTAGATATATAACGAGTTAGGAAAAGGAATATTGTTTTAGTATGACAATCAACACAACGTAATTAGAAGCCCTAAATTACAAGGAAAAAAAAAAGTAATTATAAGCCTTGATTGGTGACAGATTTTGTATGCGTGCGTGCGTCTATACTATTTCCCTCTTTTTTTCAGATAATTGCATGCCCGTGGAAACAGAAACTTGAAGGTAGCAAAAAGATCATTATCTGATTTACAATGTTGTTGAACTTAAGTATCCATTAAAGAAAAAGAATTTGGGAAAGAAGATCTCAATGTAATCATAAATATCACAAACCGCATTAATTAACATTAACAAACATTATTATATATTACTACTAAGTTACACAGTGCTAATTAAGGTATGGTAATTCGATTAATGAGTACTGGTAAAGCACCGGAAATAGGCCATAATTAGTTCACCAATGCAACTCATAATATGCTTATAATGGCCTCACCAAGGAAAGCCTACATAAACGCAATTAAACATAGAGAAAAGGAAATGCCATAATTCTGAAAGCATGCAGAAATTTCCCAACACTCGCCATAAACTTTTGGTATAGGTAACACTCCCCATCACTTGGCGATTACTCTTATTCTTTGGGTTGTCTTTGCGTGAAAACTTATTCTTAGTCGATACAATATAACCCTAGTAGTTAATACAACAATGACGACAATGACGATCGACGACAGCGACGACGGTGATATTAGCCACAGTGACAGACATTTATAGTACTTCGATGTGAGTTGCACGAGAGATGGTGGTGAAGTAAACTTCAACCATGAATCTCGCAATGCCTATCATGGCCAGGTACGACGGGATAACCTATGTAGGTGCAAGAAGAAGGCTGGGACGGTGGGACAGGACCTCTTTGAAGTGGAACCTTCTCATGATGATCGCTCGCTGGTTTTAGTTCCCCTTCTAGGGGCCTATAACCGATGAGTGGTTTCGACAAAATTGAGAAAATCAACAGGATCAAGATAATTGTTTGGCAAGATTTGTTGAAAATCTCTTTTCTGATCACCATTTCTGTGTGAGCAAAGAAGAAATGGAAAAGAAAGGAAGCTACAGTAATTAGCAAACTGTTAATCTTAGACCTTTGGCTTTTGGAACCGTATGAGAATGGACTCCCTAGTTATTGATGACCCTTTTATAGATAAAAATGTGGCACTCTTTTTTTTTTTTTTTTTTTTTTTTTGTGGTATGTTCTCGTAGTGCTGATTAATTATGAGGAGATATAAGGATATTATATTCCATGCAAATGAGAACGATAAAAAAGTAGCCGGAGAGTTCTCAATACAAAGCAAATTTCTTGTTAATCGTAATTAGTTATTATTTCTCAATGTAATTTTTTGTCCAGGATTTGGATAGATAAGGACAAAATTTCTCATTTACTGATTTTTTTTTAATTTCTTCCAAAGGAAATATTATTGATCAGAGTTTCATGCTCTCAACTGTACTTGTTTCCGGAGGATTATGTACTATTTTTTCTGGCGAATTTTTCTTTTTAATTTTGCCATATTCCAGAGTCTTAATGGACATCTTTAGCGCCTATTTTGAGTAGAAAAGTAGATTTTCCAGCTTTGCAGCCTCAACCATTTTATAGTTTTTCATTATTATTATTTCGTGTTGAATTTGTAATATTAGGCCTTGTCAATTTGACAATTAATAATTTAATTTGATTGAATGCTTTTGTAATTTTCGCATGCATTGGTTCCTCCTGGTATCTATATATCCATTTAAAGTGCTAGCTTCTCTCTTTTTTCTTCTGTCTAGATACATTGTATCATGGCTTATGGTATCTATTAACGATAGCAAATAACAAGTTACAGTGAAAATCATAACTAGTTAGTTACTTAGTTCGTGGGAAATTATTGTGTTCATGGCAAAATATCCGAGTCACATATATAGAGTTCCTAATACAAAACCGTACTGCAGCATATTTCAAGTTTTCAACTAGTTATATCTAGCTAGATCTTTTAAGACTAAGATACGTATCAATGATGTTTCAGCAACAAAAAAAAAAAAAAAAAAAAAAAAAAAAAAAGATACGTTCAATAATAATGCACATCTTTTCTTATTACTATTATTGTTTGTCATCTTCTTTTCCAAGTTATAGTACTAGAGGATAAAAAACTAAAAGTAGTAGTTTACAACTAAGTTAAATCTAACACGTCCATTATTGTTAGTATACTATATATACTTATGTGAGGTTCACAATTTATCTTAAGCCACCAAAGGAAAAGTAGGGGTTCCACGATATAAGGAAAGACAAAATCTGCGCATGCGAGTACTTGACTTATATTTTAAAAGTAGGTGACTAATCACGATACTTTATTGTCCATTAAAGATTTTAATTATTGCGCTAATGATACGCGCATCTTTTGAAAGCGACAAGAGTACAGCATTTCGTAATCTCAGGTCTCTCTCTGCATGCTTTTCCTTAATGTAATTATAATTAATACCAGTGACATCCATAGACCAATATCCCTCATTCACTTCTCCAATGTTCCATTAAGTCTTGGGAGGATCTTCATTGTTTAAGTCCCTTTGTTATTTAATATTGTTTACTTGCTCATAAAATAGTGCAAATTGAGCTAGTAATTATTAGTACTAATGTAATGCATGGACCAACCAATAAGTTGGAACAGAGTTAAAATGTCTTTCTTTCTTCTCTTCTCAGGATATTTTCAGAGTTTGAATCTTCCCAGTCCCAATATAAAAGGTCTTGCCCGATTAATGGTTGTATGACGTTGAGCCTATAATGATTTGCATAACATTAGGTAAACCTTTCAAGTAGAATTGGATTAGGGTTTTTCTGTTCCTTTAATGAGCTCACGGATTTCTTTTATGACGATATTGGGGATGAGGAGCGGGACGATAAGAATGATCCATTGTTATAGAGAAAAAAATGAGTAATGCATATATAGACCAGTCCCTAATTCACTTCTCTATTAATGTTCCAATACGCAACGTTTCCATTGTTTCCGAGAGATATATATACCTCTGTTTCTGCTGTGTTTGACGGCATATTTCAATAAAAGTCAATACATAGACCAGTGATGTCTTTTTTTTTTTTTTTTTTTTGGTGGGGTTTGTAATGCACGATCAATGACCAAAAAGAAGCGCAAGCAATGCAAAGTTTTATTTATTTACTTTTATTTCCTTTTTTTAGGGGGAACCAATGCAAAGTCGCCTTCCTTTACTCTTTCTTAAACATTTTATTATACGTACATTCCGCGTTAAAGAAATTTCAAGAAAATTAGAACAATATATATCGCATTAATCACGAGAACCTTAGACATAAGGAGATTTAGCCAAGATATTATACGATTCAACCTACATCGCCTCCATGCATATATACCCATTAGTAATATTGCACCAAGAAATTAATATGCGAAACAAGAGCCAAACTATCTATACGATCTGATTGTCAGATAGTTATTACATATGATATTTCCATATCATAAATACGTATACCTTTCCAGTAGTATCATAGCTATAACTTGGACAACAGCCAACATATATAAGAAACAAACCAATAATCACAAGGAATGCTATATATATGGCTGAATAGATCATGTATAGCCCATGCGATATTTTTTTCGAGAATCCTTTACAACACACCACCAGCTTATAACAGCAGTACAATATTATTTATGGACATACAGTACCAAGGAGGTACTTATTATATTGATACATGTTTTTACAGCTCTATATATATATATATATATATATATAGATGAGCTTTAAATAGTTATATGTGTGTATATATATAGTAAAAGCTTGGAGCTGTGTGTGTATAGATATAGTAAAAGTTTGGAGATGGATTTAACTAGCCGATCATGGGCACGGTGGTCACAACCCCATGAGCATCAACCCAAACCCAAACCCTGTTACACTTGAGGTCATCGGTCACCCCAGTCCCTTGCCGTTTAATAATTGCATGGACGGTCGGATTCTCTCTTTCTATCGTTGCCGTTGCAATCTCCCCACTTACTCCTACCAACTCTGGCCATGATTTCTTTCCTGAGGCATAAATATTGAAAATTTCCCAAATTAAAGGTAAATATAAACAAGATTTTAATGTTAACCTATTCATTAAAAAAAATGCGTATACTAAACATAAAAATTAAAATTAAATAAAGGAAAAAAAAACTTGACAACTAGGTTTGATTCTTTGAACATCAATATAGGCCATGAAGTGCGGGTACCTTGACAACGCTCAGATGCCATTATTTTCATATTGTTCTTCTGATATCTAATATTCCATGAATTACGTACTAATTAATAGATATTAATAATGAGTCATGAGTCACGGTCTTGTTACGTACTTTTTTTCTTTTCTTTCTTTCCTTTTTTTTTAATACGTAAGTCATTTGTACTAGGTACGACTAGATGTAGATGGAATTTGCTTTTGAAGTTCGGAAGTAGCTGGGCCTAGTCATGGTCCTTTGGCATGACTTGTGTCATTGAATAATTAATCATAAATATCTCTTGCAATATTGTCCTCCATTTCTCGTTTCTGTTTGCATTAGCGTTGTCTTGGCTTGACAATCTTATCCATGTAGACACAAATTGCAAATGTGACAAGGAATAGAAGTGTTGCTTTCCTGAGATAATATTTTTCAAGACCCTTTTATTAATGCTTTTTTGCCGCCCAGAATATATCAACTCAGAATTTCTCTATGTTACTCTATTTATTCTCGAATCAAATTTTCTAATATTTTCACCTGCAATGGGATTGAAGTTCCCTGTTCCTTGTAGGTTGTGGCACAACCACCACGTACTAATAGATTGGATCCCACATCATAAGACTTAATAGATAATAAAAAAAAAAGAGAGAAAGAGGAAAATAGGTCAAGACTTGAGATGAATTAAAATTAATAGGCCAATAATTTACATAAGTTAATAAATAAGCCAAATTATTATTTTTGTCCATAACTTGTCTAGTTATGAACCATAACTTGACAAGTTATTGTCCATAATTCACGGTTTTTGTCCATAACTTGTCTAGCTATGAACCATAACTTGATAAGTTTGTTCATAACTTATCTAGTTATGAACCATAACTTGACAAGTTATGGCCTATTAATTTCTATAACTAAAAATTAGCCTATATACTTTCTTAATCTTTTCATATTGGCATATTTTCTACTATTTCTATAAAAAAAAATGGAGAATTTACCTTTAAGAGTTCACGAGTCTGAATCTTTATCCTTTACTCTTGATAAATACCCTTTTGTTAATGTAATTATTTAACTAAAAAGGTTATTAATAAAAAATAAAAGATAAAAATGATAACTCATAGACTTTTAAAGAGTATTTGTCAAGATTACTCTAGATAAAATTCACTTCTAGTACCATATGTTTTTTCTTTTAATCTATGTATTTTTTTCTTATCTTTTTCTCTCTTATATGAGGATGCATATTTTTCCAGTTCGGCCTAGACCTGATGACGAGAACGATGAAATCGGGGTCACTGTTTTTATAAGGAGAAAATAAATATTTTCTTTTAAAAAATAAATAAACCTAATCAGCCAGATGTGATTACATTTTGGGCTACGACCCAACTCGACTTGCGAGCTCAGACCAGGCCGCGACTGGGATAAGAGAGAGACTTTGAGACTGAGCCTGTTTGGCCATGCCTAAACTTACAACTCTACCCTAAATCCTAGTCTTGTAATTTTAGGAGAAGATCAGAAAACGTTGGTATTAAGGCAAACGACATTAACAGAAAAACGACAGCATAATAAATAACATTGTAAATCTGGAAACGACATTAATTCTAATAAGACAATTAGACAAAAGTCAATAAGAACGATAATAAACGATGACAACGCCGAAATATCATTTACCATGAATCGGCAATACCCCATATTGTGTAATCCTTGCAATAATATTAACTTGCATAACGACAACCCGCTGGGAACAGTGATAACTAAAACAAACGACATCAACTAGAAGAACGACAGCAACGATTGCAAACGACACAAATTATACAAACGCTGCTATAAATGGTGAAAACAGCATAAATCTGGAAACCGCAATATATTAAACGAAAAGGCGGCAATCAGAAAACGACAACAAATGACACGAGTTCAAAAACACGACATCAACCGATAAAATGGCTATAACGATCCAAAACGGCATGAATTTAGGTAAACGGCACGAACTTTAAAAACAATAACAAACTAGCTAGAAAGCTGCTGGAAGACAACAATGACACAAATGAAAAGACAATACATTGAGTACTAACAGAATAAACGACACTATCCAAACGACATCACAATAAAAACGACAAATAATTTAGCGAACGACATAAATTAAGATCAGGGCCTGTGTAGCACACACTAGAAAAATACAGGAAATTCAAACTTTAAATTGAAGTGCGGTTTCTTGCTGTTAAATGGGTCTTGACGGAACTCATCTCCAAAGGATTTTCTGAAGGACACTGAACTGCAAAATCATTCTTAGAGTTGCTATTTTCACGAATAGCATTTCTAATTTCCCCATCCTCATCTGAAAATGGAACTTCAGATTCAGAGTCAGAATTGATCTTCATCTCCAAAGTTAAATGGGTCTTGCTGTTAAATGGGTCTTGACGGAACTCATCTCCAAAGTTTAGTTTAAAAGGGAGGGTGTAGAAACCACATATAAACATTCTAACAACCTAGTAACTCAGTGCTGTTTATACGTGGTATAAACGCCCTCTCTTTTACACTAGTTTTTGCATGAGTTCTACAACCACCCATTTAACGCTCGCATATATCTCTGTTTTACTCCATTTCTATTTATTCTCATAGAGTTTATTTTCTCTCCTGTCTAACTTGTCAAACAAAACAAATTAAGAGCGGTAAACCTGTCTACGGGAATATCGAAGCTAGATAATTTCAGCTAATAAAACTAGGTCACACATTTACTCCGGCCATTCGTGTTTCCACCAAAGAGTCACTACAACAAAAGAGGGTTTTAATACCTTTTAGTTATAGCGTTTTTGAAAAAATGCTATTAAAACTTATTTTGCTTGTTTTTAATAGCGTTCTAAAAAAGTTATGTTCTATATATATATATATATATATATTAAAAACCCATGAAATATATATTTAAATATATATATATATACATACACATATATGAAATATATATACATGAAAGTTATGTTTTGCTTATTTTGACGGGTTTATTTTATATATATTTAAATATATATATATATACACACAAATTTTCAAATTTCTAAATTGGCGGTATTCAAAATTGCTTCCCCAAATTTTCAAAATCCCGTCCGCTCCATTCTCCCTTTTTTTTTCCTCTGCTTGCTACTCAAATTCCCATACCAACAAAAGCTTCCCCACTCTGTCGAAGAGCCATTTAGCAGGCCAAGGAAAAAACGATCCGCTCTTCGCCCAAATTCCTAAATTTCCCACTCCATTCCCTCTTTTTGATTTGCTCTTAGCCGGCGCTCCTTCTCTTCTACCGTTACGGTGCCCATCTCTCTCTACCTTTCTCTCTCTCCTTGCTTGATTTCTTCCTCGCATCACGAGGACCTCACGGCAGAGAAAGAAGGTCGCGCGCTGCAGATGTCGTCGGCGGCGAAAGAGAGCACGTGCCAGCCGCCATCGCAGGGCGTCGGAAACATTGTGGCTTCTTACCGGGAGAAAAGCCTTCCTCCTGTCACGCGGACCTCACGGCGGAGAAAGAAGTTCGCGTGCTGCAGATGCCGTCGGCGGCGAAGGAGAGCGCGAGCCAGCCGCCATCGTAGGGCGACGGAAACATTGTGGCTTCTTACCGGCAGAAAAGCCTCTCTTGCGGTGGGATTTAAGAAATTAGGGTTCAAGATGCAGATTGGGAGAGCTCTGAAAGGGGTGGGGGATTTATGCCTCGCCGACTTCCTCCCTCACGACAACGCCATTTATCGCGCCCATCGCTGCTCCTCTGCTCTCTCTCTCTCTCTTTTCTGTCGTTTCTCTCTAAACACCGCCGTTTCATTTCTTACCAAAATGTAAATTTCTCTTTCTTTTGCAGTGACCTTCTCGGTGATCCCAACCTCCTCGGTGACCATGGTTTGCAGATGACCAAAATGAAAATTGCTCTTCCTACAATGGTTGCCAGCTGTCGTGGTAAAGTTTTTAACTTTATTCATGTGCAGTTACTTACTGATATACAAGGTCGGGGGATGCTGGCTTTTTTCTTTGAGTTTGTGTTTTCTGAATTTCACTTTGCTTGTGATAGATGGTACTATTTAGCTTTGCACATTCTTCCTCATCATCGTGTCCTATAGAATAACCTATTGCCGGTATAGTTCTTTTATTTGCTTCATATATATTCAAAGTTTTGTGATGTTCTTATGCGCTTGTGTGTTTTGATATGTCAACTTCGTTTGCTACTAATGAGGTGATGAGGTGATTCTTTATTGATCTCTTAATCTTATAACATTTTGTAATGAGTCGTGAGCTTTAGGTGTTCGTAAAAATTCCTCTGTGATTTTGTAAAAATTCATCTAATAGTAAACGGTGAAGATGACTTTTTTGTTGAAACATTTTGTCAAGATGGAAGGATTGACTTCACTATTTCACTTAGTTAGACGTTTTAGATACTCTGATATCTCCAGTTATTCCTCTGTTTTCTTTACTTGTTTTGAATGTTAAGGTTTTGGACATTGTATGAATTATGTTATAGATGTAATTTTATTGTCAACTTGGTAGATATTGAGAACAATTGATAAGTTGAATGTTTTTATATTTTAATTTGAATGTTTCTATTTAGATATAAGATGTTGTTCGGAATTACCATCTATTTGAATGAATTCAAAAGGATATTAATAATAATTTTAAAAAGCTACAAGAGTGTGAACGTGACAAAGAAAAAAAGTTATTAATTTGTATCGTAGCCATGCTAAATAGCTGTAAGAGGTTAAAAATAACTTGTCTTAAACGTTATAATACCTCAATTTTATAGCACTTTCAATAATTCTCTTAGAACGCTATGTTTTTTTACGATTTTTAATAGCGTTCGATGTTCTAGTGCTCCACAAAACGCTATTGCTAGTGACTAATAGTGTTTTTGGTCAGCTACTAATGTTGATATTTCTTGTAGTGAGTACTACTCAAAGACCCCAAAAGATCAAGATTCATATTGTTTAAGCGCGGTACATAATTATAATTACATAAGTACATATAAAGGAGGTAATATTATAAATACATGTTTTTTTCTCCTCCATATATAGAGAGAGATAAAGACCTTTCTAGTAACATTAGCTAATTAATCAACAGCTAGCCAACGTGAGGTACAGTGGAGACAACCCCATGAGTGTTAACCCAAATCCAAACTCTATTGCACCTGTAGTCCTGGATCACCGGAGTGCCTTGCAGTTTCACAATTGCGTCCACGTTTGGATTTTCTTTCTCTATCTTTGCCGCTGCTATCTCCCCACATACTCCTACCAGCTCTGGCCATGATTTCTTTCCTGTGAAGTTATGTAATATGTATGTTGGATATATGCCATATATATATATATATATGTGTGTGTGTGTGTGTAAATATATATCACATATATGAATTAAGTAGATGCAATATATATAATCTAGCTACGATTTCAACTTTCTAAATATGATTTCTAAGAAATTTCAGGGAAAAAGAAATAGAAAGAAGAACTAATTAAAATGGTTTTGGGTTTTGTAAATCGATAGTTTGCTAGCCGGTGAGTACCTGGACACTGATCAGATGCCATCGTTTACTCGCTTCCTCACCTCTAATCTATATGAGTCAGAATATTGATATGTCAGGGTATCTTGATCGCTGGGAATATAATATATACATATATATAGGATGCAAATAAATATATACAGGTGGTTTGCTTCTGAAGTTAGAAGTAGCTTAGTCATACTCATAGCCCTTGTTGCATGACTCGTGTCAATAAATCTCACAAGTTAATAGCAATCTCTCTTCTATTTCTGTCGTTTGCGTTGCTTAATTTGTCTTGGCTTGGGATATCTATTATATATATAGCCATTTTACATGTGTGATAAGCGATAAAGAAGGTGCAAGTTCTGCATTGATGACTCTTCAGAGTTCCGGCAACAAAAGGCAATCTTCACAAAACTTCTCGATTTCACTTTGTTAATTCGTGTATCACTTTAATTTTTTATTTTATTTTTGTTCTGCTATAGGATTGAACTTTCCTGTTCACTCCTAGGTGTTCTTCATAAATAAAAATCACAAACAGAGGTATTTGTTTCCTGCATATTTTGTACACTAATTTTTCTAACTCTTATTTTATCTGTTTCAGGATTTCTTTGAAAGAGCAAATCACGTGTAACTTCTTCCATTCAACGTATGTCGTGTGTATGACGTCAAGCGTGTTGTGATTATGTCAAATTAAAAATCTTAAACAAGATTCACGATTTTCTAATTTTTAGCTATGCACTCTTATTCTCGTTCAAATACCGAATATTGACATGTTGGACGTAGAAACTAAAACGATATATATGTCGTTTGACGGACCAAACTGCATTGATGTTAGTTCAAGAACATATTGTCAGCTCATAATACGACGTTGTTTTTTCTTTTCTTTTCTTTTTTATTTCCAAAATAGCAAACCGATAACGCAGCAAAGAGTTACCCAAGTAAAGCACTTGTAAGCCACAATAACAACACTTTATTGGCATAACACAGCTATATAAAGCACATATACTTATTCCATATATATATATATATATGCCACAATATTAGAATGCTTCCAAAGTCTAAGAAGGTAGCTAATATATAATATTAATTATTAGGGAAGTTGAGTGACGATGCCAGAGTCATTGACCCAAACCCACACCCTGGTACACCTGAAGTCTTCTGGTACAGGAGTCCCTTCGAGTACGACAATCGCATCCACATTGTCATTCTCTTTCTCTATCTGCTTCTCGGCTTCTTTCCCATTTACCCCCACAAGCTCCGGCCAAGAGTTCTTCCCTACACACAAATTTTCCATCATGATCCTTAATTAGTACCAATATCTAATAAATATTGACTACTATTATATTATAAATGTATATATGCTTATATACATATTATATATATATATATATATACATATCCGTATAGTACACAAACAAAAAGATTGATAAATTGGTCTACTAACAAATTTAATTTGCAGGTGTAGATGGGAAGAGTTGGGGACAAAAGTGTGATTAAAGGAAATTGGTTTTGAATTTTGATAATATAGGTGGACATTAATTTGGCCTAATTACCTGGACAAAACGCCATTTTGATCTCTTTGCTTCCCCTAGTGTACTTAAATGGATAATGTTGAGCGAGTTCTTATTTAGATCTTTAGCTAGGTATTTATTTGGCCCTTGTTCTTAATTTTGAGTTTCTGATTTATAGCAGAAATATTTGACCGATTATTACATCGTATTGAATCAACATGAGTTCCGTGTAAACCTCTTTTCTTGAACAACTAGTTGTGTGGCGATAAGTTCCGGGTAAACTTAGGGATGCTGAACCCTACTTAATAGGAATCTATTAATTATTGAGGACTATATTTTTTTATCGGTGCGTTAAGATGGCTAATTCATGCTACTTCTCCATGTGATTTTGATCTTTTCTAGTTCATGATCAGCGGCGGATTTAAGTACAGTTCAGTGGGGGTTACCATCTCTACTCAAATTTTTTTGAAAAAAATATTACCTTTAAAAATTTTAAAATTTTACACTTAAACTCATACTAAAATAAATATATTTTCTTATATGCTCTTATTAAGATAATTTGTTAAAAAAATTTAGTGTACACCCCCACTGAAGTGAAAGGTTGACTCCGCCACTGTTGCCTAATAGGTGCCAACTTAGTTAGAACGTGTCAAATTATCTCTCTACTATCTGTTACATTCGCTCTCCATGCCATTTATTCAGTTGTAAGTTGGCTATAATGGCTGTTGTTGGATTAGCTTCACCTGCTCATATATTTTTAGTTTTTACATACATATACGTATCGTTGACGCGCTGACGTTGAATTGAAAAATGCCACTTGCTATATTCAAATAATTCTTATTCGATCGGAGGAGCAGAGAAATCAGGTTGAGAATTCTTCATGAGTACTTAGCGCTTATCAACTTGCAAAACATGTGGATAAATCATAAACCACGATACGTAAGCTAATTCAACTAATTGAGCAGCGGTCTTTATATATATATATATATATATATATATATATATATAATGTGTGTGTGTGTGTGTGTGTGTAAGCGTGTATAACTTGTAGAAATTATGTGCTGCGAAAGAAAACAAAAGAAAACCCAACAACCTCATTCATGCCTATTATGTTATATATAGAGATGTATATACATACATACATACATATATATATATATATATATGAAGGAAACTGTCCGTGCTGATATGTATTAGGCTCTTCACCATTATTTTTCTCGGCCGCCATCTATACTTATATCATCCCAGTCAAATTGTCAATTATCCTAGGATCGTTAAACAAACAGGCAGTTTAGGCCTCCAAGACTCAAAAGTTAAATTAATTAGTAAACCACAATTATTATTTAGAGTAATAATGTTTAATGTGGAAATTGTTACAATAACCATATGTATATATATAGGCATAAATATAGATAGAGACTAGAGAAGCTTCCAAACGTGAACCTAGCCAACATTACGAACTTGAGTAACTATACATGTACATCGTAAGTTTATATATCATAGTGAGTGTAATCATACTAATATCCAGTGTTGAGTAGTCCTAAGTTCCATTAATCCTCCAGCTATATGGTCGTAAATTTAGCCTAACGGTATAAATAAAATAAAATAAAATAATATTCAAGAGAAGTCTCTTTTTCACTTTCTGCATTCATTATTTGAAACGTGGACTCTACTATCTCATTTTTTATTTAAATAATATATCAAATTAATGGAGTACACATGTCAAATAATAAATATAGAAAGTGACAAATAAGAAAACAGAAGACATCTCTCTCTTTGGTTCTCTTTCCGTACTTGGTTATATTCAAACTTATCAATTGATGTTGGGTACAAGCTGGTGTTGTTTTAGTGATGTGGGTGTAATTTACATAGATTCACTTGGCTTGCTCTTTAAGTTAATTGAACTTCTGAAAAATATCATCTTTTTTATCACTTGATCTCATATAATTAAATGAAGTGCCGTTCCGGGCTTACATTACATGGAGTTATTCCTGCTAATATGGAGATATATTACTCGTTATTTATACTCGATAAGAGTTGAGAATCAGGAAATATTTTGACATTAATTGTGTAGTTGCCCTCTTATTTAAAATCGACCAAATTGGGTGTAATTCTGGATATTAGCTCTATGGAAAGTTATTATAAAGCGCATTAAATTGTATTACGCTTATCACATTCGTTGCTCGATCTAACAATAAAACGCGAATTTCAGTGACCTCTTCATATAAAATAACTCTCTTTAGACCATATTTATGGATAAGTTAAGTTGGAAAAGTAGGGCAAGTTCAATAGTTTTAGGCTATATAAGGATGCAAATCACTTGTCTAATTTTGATATCTAAAACAGTGTCTAATCAATCAAATCATAGATGTCATTTAAAAATTTTCAAATCCAAAAAAAAAAGTAGACTTGTGATCTGAATCCATTACGGACAAAGTCCACGGTATTGACAAAATGCTACTTACATATCTAAATACCAAATCATATTTACACTGAGAATTGAATAAACATAATTGATTGGATCATAAAATCAGTTTGGCTTTTCGTTGTTTCAATAACTCTTTTAGGTTGAAACGGTGGCACAAATTACGAAATAAGAAACATCCCGAATATGCCTTCTTTTCTCTTATATGGTTTTGATCGTCAGTTTCATCACTGAAGTCAATAATCCTCCGGCCTACTGAAGTCAATAACCACTTATTTCTTGATTATACAAAAATATATAGAAAACGAATTGTAGGCAGCATAGTCCAAGAGAGATTAATAATCCATAGGTATAGGCCACAATTTTAACAAGTTATTGATAGTTATAATAAATACATAGGCATCATTTTAAGTCCCGCGATCATACGGTACTGTAAGTGTAATATTTTTCGTATACAGATTGTAATCTTTTGGTGTACATATAGCAAAAACTAGCTAATACATGTATGATAGTTATAGGCAACTTATTGCAATAGAGTATACGATAATATGAAACTTTTCTTTCTTTTTTTTTTTTTTTTTTTCTAGCTAGGTAAAGCTAACCAACACGAGGAACTTCAGTGACGGTGCCATAGTTGTTAACCCAAACCCAGACCCTGTCGCATCTGAAGTCCTTAGTTACCGCAGTCCCTTCGAGTATGACTTTTGCGTCCACATTTTTGTTTTCTTTCTCTATCTGTTTCGCTGCTTCTTCCCCATTTTTCCCCAGAAGCTCCGGCCACGAGCTCTTACCTACAAGAAATATTAATACTAGTTCGCAACCGAGAAAAGCAAGGAAGACCGAAAGGGGAGAATGACGTCCAATGATCTAATATTTCTAGTACTCCTCGTATATGTATGTCATGCATATTACTACGGTTAAAATTGTATTTGTATATCTATATATATATATATATATATATATATTTATGCCCTACGAATTAAGCAGCAAGGGAGGGAGAAAGGGAAAAAAAACAGAAAGAAAATTGTTTCGTGATCATAAGCTATTAATTTCACCAAATTACCTTGACATTCAGACGCCATTTCCTCTTTTGCGTTTTTCGTGGTATGTATGTGCAATATTGATAGTTTGAGTGAGTTCTTGGTTGGAGATAGCCATGTTTATATAGCTTTTAAGGGGCTTTGGTATTTGAGTTTGGACATCTCATGAATTGTAGCCGAAGTCTTTGACTTCTCTAAATTTGAAGAGTTCCATTTATATTTCCTTTATTTACGTGTTATGTTGATTTGGTGTCTCCAATTTAACAAATGCTGAAGGAATGACGTGTGATTAAGTCAACAGCTGGATGTGGAAGGCTGCAGACTCTCACAGCTAGCAAATTAATTAGTACACGTGTAATTCGTCTATTTGGCCTAGTTTGGTATAAATAAGGGATTGGTGATATGTTGTAGTAACTCTGGTTTTCGGAATAGAAAACTTCTCTGTACACGTGAGATTACGGAGAGAGAGAAATTCAAGTTGGGTGAATTTCTGGGTTTGTAATCTGTTTGGGTGTGTGATTGTTTCCTCACATGTTATGTTCAGGCCGACTTATACTGTTCTCATGACACGTTGCACAAGATGAGAATTAAGGTACATATTTAAAGGAGAAATTTTTGACTTTTATACAACTGTTGACTTTAGCCACATAGTGTGGGGTCTAAAGGTAATGGATCATTGTAGTTGGGACTGTGATGAAAAACTTTGGATGTGGTTGTGAATTTTGTTTAGGGTCTTGAAGGCTTGTTTTTTATGAATCAAGTGCTCGATTTACTATGTCTGGAACTACTACTCCAAAAAGCAAAATCCATTTTCAAAGCTTTCGGTGAATGCTTCTATCATTAATAACCTCATTGGTAACGTACGCAAGAAAGATGCTAACGTCGGTCAATTTCTTTGATTAACATAAAAAATTATTAATTATCATACTTAACTCTGGTTTAGCCTGTTAGGTTTCTGTCTAGTTGACATTTTGGCAACTGATTGTTCAAAATTCAAAAATAGGTTCTAGATGGACATGGTGCAGTAGTTTAGCCTGTTAGATTGTGTAGAGCATTTAAATCAAATTTTTATTTAAATAAGTGACTATAGAGGTGTTTAAGAAACCCGATTTAACCGACTCAACCAGCCAAAACTACCCATATTTTAAACCGAATATAACAAAATTGATATTAAAATTGAACCGAAACCAAACTGATGTTTTAGATTCATCAAGTTTGGTTCTAAGCGAACCGAAGAAATTGACTATAAAACTATTAATTTTCATGCTTACCTTTGGTTTAGCCTCTTTGGTTTTTGTCTAGTTGACATTTTGACAACTCGTTGTTCAAAATTCAAAAATAGGTTCTAGATGGACATGGTGTACTATTGCCTTAAGAAGGGCTAGCTATGTTTCAAGAACTCCTACTCCTTGAAAGAACAACTAAAAAAACTCTTCCCATTCAAGCACAACTTGCAGCTACCTATCCCTACAACTACTAAATGCTATGAAAGCCATACAACTGCTATACCTGCAATGAACCTGCTATGAAAACGATACACCTGCTCTACTGACCCTACCATTTGTAGAGAAGAAATAAGTCACAAGTGTAGTGGTTTAGCCTGTTAGATTGTGTAGAGCATTTGAACTAAATTTTTATTTGAATAAGTGACTATAGAGGTGTTTAAGAAAACCGATTTAACCGACTCAACCGGCCAAAACTACCCATATTTTAACCGAACATAACAAAACTGATATTAAAACTGATATTAAAATTGAACCGAAACCTAACTGATGTTTTGCATTCATCGAGTTTGGTTCTAACCGAACCGAAGAAATTGACAGAAAAAACTATTAATTCTCATGCTTACCTTTGGTTTAGCCTGTTAGCTTTTTTTCTAGTTGACATTTTGGCAACTCATTGTTCAAAATTCAAAAATAGGTTCTAGATGGACATGGTGTAGTGGTTTAGCTTGTTAGGTTTTTTTCTAGTTGACATTTTGGCAATTCGTTGTTCAAAATTCAAAAATAGGTTCTAGATGGACATGATGCAGTGGCTTAGCCTGTTAGATTGTGTAGAGCATTTAAACTAAATTTTTATTTGAATAAGTGACTATAGAGGTGTTTAAGAAAACTGATTTAACCGACTCAACCGGCCAAAACTACCCATATTTTAAATTGAACATAACAAAACTAATATTAAAATTAAACCGAAACCTAACTGATGCTTTGGATTCATCAAGTTTGCTTCTAACGAAACTAAAGAAATTGACAGAAAAAACTATTAATTCTCATGCTTACCTTTGGTTTAGCCTGTTAGGTTTTTGTCTAGTTGACATTTTGGCAACTGGTTGTTCAAAATTCAAAAATAGGTTCTAGATGGACATGGTGCAGTGGTTTAGCCTGTTAGATTGTGTAGAGCATTTAAATTAAATTTTTATTTGAATAAGTGACTATAGAGGTGTTTAGAAAAACCGATTTAACCGACTCACCCAGCCAAAACTACCCATATTTTAAACTGAACATAACAAAACTAATATTAAAATTGAACCGAAACCTAACTGATGCTTTGGATTCATCAAGTTTGCTTCTAACCAAACCGAAGAAATTGATAGAAAAAACTATTAATTCTCATGCTTACCTTTGGTTTAGCCTGTTAGGTTTTTTTCTAGTTGACATTTTGGCAACTGGTTGTTCAAAATTCAAAAATAGGTTCTAGATGGACATGGTGTAGTGGTTTAGCCTGTTAGATTGTGTAGAGCATTTAAATCAAATTTTTATTTGAATAAGTGACTATAGAGGTGTTTAAAAAAACCGATTTAACCGACTCAACGGGCCAAAACTACCCATATTTTAAACTGAACATAACAAAATTAATATTAAAATTGAACCGAAACCTAACTGATGCTTTGGATTCATCAAGTTTGCTTCTAGCCGAACCAAAGAAATTGACAGAAAAAATTGTTAATTCTCATGCTTACCTTTGGTTTAGCCTGTTAGCTTTTTTTCTAGTTGACATTTTGGCAACTCATTGTTCAAAATTCAAAAATAGGTTCTAGATGGACATGGTGTAGTGGTTTAGCTTGTTAGGTTTTTTTCTAGTTGACATTTTGGCAATTCGTTGTTCAAAATTCAAAAATAGGTTCTAGATGGACATGGTGCAGTGGTTTAGCCTGTTAGATTATGTAGAGCATTTAAACCAAATTTTTATTTGAATAAGTGACTATAGAGGTGTTCAAGAAAATTGATTTAACTGACTCAACCAGCCAAAACTACCCATATTTTAAACTGAACATAACAAAACTAATATTAAAATTAAACCGAAACCTAACTGATGCTTTGGATTCATCAAGTTTGCTTCTAACGAAACCGAAGAAATTGACAGAAAAAACCATTAATTCTCATGCTTACCTTTGGTTTAGCCTGTTAGCTTTTTGTCTAGTTGACATTTTGGCAATTGGTTGCTCAAAATTCAAAAATAGGTTCTAAGTGGACATGGTGCAGTGGTTTAGCCTGTTAGATTGTGTAGAGCATTTAAATTAAATTTTTATTTGAATAAGTGACTATAGAGGTGTTTAAGAAAACCGATTCAACCGACCCAACCAGCCAAAACTACCCATATTTTAAACCGAATATAAAAAAATTGATATTAAAATTGAACCGAAACCGAACTGATGTTTTGGATTCATCAAGTTTGGTTCTAACCGAACCGAAGAAATTGACAGAAAAAACTATTAATTATCATGCTTACCTTTGAGAAAAAAAATTCTAGAAGATTTTCTGGAGATATTTTTTTGTGGAATTAATTTGAAAGGATATTATGTGAAGATATTATTGAGAGAGAATCATAGAGTTTGAGAAGATTCTTGAGAGGTCTTAATTATCCTATTTAAAGGTCTCATTTGTACTCACTTTGAGGTACGGTCTTAATAGAGAAAAATATTTAGAATATTGTCTATGAGTGTATGAGCATATTAAAGTGTTGATTGTCTTTGGGGAGAAAGATTTGTAGCTTTTGAGAGGAAGCACTCTACCATCGAAGGGAGTTCACCGAGCAAATTTAAGTCGAGTGGTGCTCGCTAAATAAGATCATTGTAGAGATTCGTCACAGCGGTGTCATCATTTAAGAGGGAGTTCTTAAGTGAATAAGTCCGTCCGATATCTGTAATTCTTTAGAATATAGTGATTTATTTGGCCGTGACCCTACATATATAGGTTTACAACCCGAGTTACGATACCATATTATGTATCTTTTTATTCTCTATATTATTTTCCTGCTTGATTAATTATACGTCAAAAACTCCAAAAATTTTATTAAGAGCCCGTTTGGTTTATGGATTATAACCATGAGATTAGAATCATTTTCGATTTACGTGTGTTTTTTATGAGAGAAAATATTATAGCAAACCATGAACCATTATTCGAATCAGAAAACGAATTCTCCAACTAAACACGCTCTAAATTACCAAAAACGGATCTAACATAGTCCTTACCACTGTGATTATTCCTAATTCAATAGCGCATATAAAAGAAAAAATAATAATAATAATGACAAAACCAGTATACTCTCATGTCTCATCTAATGCAAAGCTTATACTCATTAGATGTATCATGTGCGGCTCACGAATAGCGGCAACAAGTGAGACTGATTTGATTGAGCAATCCCATCGCCACATATATGGACGAATCACGATTCTTTTTTTTTTTTTTTTCCAGCATATCATCACTAGAGTTCTTTGTGTAATTAGTTAGCTCGCTTTCCGGCCATCACGCACTCTATTTCGTATAGGGTTGAAAAATTGGCATTAAAAAAAGTTGGTTTTATAAGAAATTGTATCTTAGCATACAAAGAAGTTGGTTTGATAAATAAAAAAGAATAAAAAATAAATTTGATGTATTAATTAGGATCCCTAGCTAATATTATGACTTTGATTTATTTAAAGACGCATCTTAAATTAGAATTTGGAACTATAATACAGATTCGGCACTATCAATCAATACCTTGCCGAAATTTTGCAGAAAGTAAAGTCCTTTAATTAATGTACTTGTGAACAACCAAATTAGAACTCTTCTTATAAATATCTTTCGAAAACAAAAACTCCTATAACTTAACACACCACGTACGCTACAATTTACGGTCTGGAAATTAAAGCAATAGCAGCTAGATATTGAGATTAGAGAAATGTCAAATTGCACAGGCAATTGAACACATAAAAGACATGATTTATGAAAATTGTGCATCAAATTGTTCACATTAACTCGAATGGTTGATCATTTAAGTTTATTAGTTTTAACGTTAAATCACGTTATAGTCGGTCACTTGTGGAGTTTGTGAAACGGAAATAATAGAAAATAGGCAAATATGAAAAGCTTAAGGAAGTATGTAGGCCAACTTTTAGTTATAAAAATTAATAGGCCATAACTTGTTAAGTTATGGTTCATAACCAGATAAGTTATGGACAAACTTGTCAAGTTATGATTCATAGCCAGACAAGTTATGGATAAAAATCGTGAATTATGGATAATAACTTGTCAAGTTATGGTTGATAACCAGACAAATTATGGACGTAAACAGTAATTTAGCCTATTTATTAACTTATGTAAATTATTGGCCTATTAATTTTAATTCATCTCAAGTCTTGGCATATTTTTCTCTTTCTCCCTTTGTGAAAACAGTAAGGTCTAAAGAATATTCAAGATATTTGTCAAAATGATCTTGTGGGCTTTTACGTTCTCCTACCCTATTTTAGTTTATGCCATAAACTCATTAGTTAAGGAGCGAAGAATAATTATTTATAATCGCTAATTTTGAAGTTAAGAGAAAATGAAAATTAACAACTTGGCTGGTCATTAATTTCAATTTCTTTGGTTGTCATGATTTACAAATCATTACATTATATTATTATATAGGAAGCATGAGTTTCATGCACATTATTTTAAGGCATACAATAATAATAATTCATAACAGGACTTTTAGGGTGTGTTTAATTGGGTGGAAAGGAAAGGAATGGAATGGAATATAATGGAATTCAAGTATAATGTTTAGTTGGATTTATAAAAAATGAATGATCATTCAAAAGAAATTGTCATTCACCCATTTTGTGTGAATCATCATTCATTCTTCACATGAAAAGAATAGTCATTCCAAACTCTTTTCTTCTTTTTTTCAATAAATACCTTTGAATATTATAATATAATTACAACATATTATATAATAGTTATATCTTATAATATGTAATATAATATAATATATAATAAAAATAATATAATATAATATAACTTATAATATAGTTATAAATTATAATATATTTATTCAATATTCTATAATAATATATTATATATTATAATGTAATTATATCTTATAATATAATATATAATAATATTACAATATAATATATATAACACAAAATAATAATACGATAATATGATATAATATAATATAATTGTAATATTATAATAAATAATATCATAATTATATTAATAATTCTAATATTATTATTTTATTATATAATATGATATTATATTATATTATATTAATATAATTATAGTATATTATATCAATAATAATATAATAATTAATATAATTTTATAATTCTAATATTATTATCTATTATAGTGTATTACACGTTATGATTACATAATGTATTAATTATAATGTATTTATTTAATGTAATATAATAGTGATTATATATTATATTGTAATTATGTATATTATATTATAGTATAATATTAATATAATATAGTTGTAATTTTTAATTATATTATAATTAAGATATTATTATTTTTTATATAATATTATAATATGTTTAATAATATTATAATAATATTGCCCGTTTTAATAATGTTATTATATTCTATATCATTATTATATAATATATGATATAATAATAATTTTATTGTATTATATTAAATATAACAATAATATACTATATTGTAATTATATATATATTATAGTATAATATAATATAGTTGTAGTTTTTAATTATATTATAATTGAAATATTATTATTTAATATAGAATCTTATAATATATTTTATAATATTATAATCATATCAACCATTTTAATATTATTATTATATTCTATATCATAATTATATAATAATAATTTTATTATATCATATTACATTTTATCTATTATATTAATTATATTGATATATAAAATATTAGTGTTATATGTAATATAAGAATAATTTTGTCAACATGAAAATATTCATATTTTATTTTATAGTGTTTCTGAAATTACAACTAAATAAATGAATCAACGTTCTTTTTCATTTCATTATCAGTACCATTCTCATTCTCATTATCATTATTATTCCCTCACTGCAGACTACGGTGAGCATTAAAATCTGTTTTCTGATGACAAACACGGATGGAACAAATTCTTGAAATTAAGGACATTGTAGCTTAATTTGATTAAGCAGCCTCTTCTTATTATAAAATTTACTGTTGCCTATCCAATTTGAGGGATCTGCTTCACAATTCCACAGCTATCAACCCAAATCCGGACCCGATCGCAGCGGAAATCCATGGTCACCGCCATTCCTCCCTTCACAATGGCTGTGTTAACCTTTGGATTTTCTCTCCTAACTATAGCTGCTGCCACTTCTCCATTTATTCCAACCAGCTCCGGCCATGAGCTCTTCCCAGTATCTAAGAATATTGACAACATCAATATATACACATGCATGAACCAATGACTAACACAATTGTATATATATGGTAATTAAAGATAGCAAAAAGAATTCTCTATGAAGAAAAGAAAAGCAAACTTCTGTGGTAATATTATACGTACCTGTGCAATCCGTCATTCTCTATTGGAAATTACTTAATTCTCTCGTTGGTCGCTTTCTTTTTTCTTTTATAGAGTGCAAGGGAAAATGGAAGGGCGTGCAAGGGGATTTATAGCAGAGTTGTTTGGATGTGTTTAGTTTAGATACCGTCCGAACTCTGAAGTCTGAACACGGTTGTGGATACGCCATGAAAAACCAACTATTATCGTGAGCTGTCTTTGAAATTTTGACCAGCAACAGCAAGGGATAATATTGGAATTTGGAATTTGGAGGGTTTGACTTTCCGCAATGTCTGATTAATATATTAATAAGTAATGGACGTTATTTCTATAATTAAGGGTATTTAGTGTGAAGATTTCTATCATGATTTAAATTATATACATAAATTAAGAATTATTTTTGAATCATAATTCTGAATTAGTAAACCAAACGTTTTATAAAAGTTGCATGATGTGATCATTTTACTGATAGGGGCCAGTTGTGTTTCAAAGGTGGCGCATTGAGATTTTAGCTTGGATAGTCAAACGTATGACCCTGACGTGCTGTTCTAATTCTATACCACACAAAATTGATAATCATTTATAGGACGTTTGATTTGAAGATTCAAATCATGATTTGAATTATAATTTATCGTTTATTACAGTATTTTTTTTTATAAAAAATACATATAAATTAAAAATAATTTTAATCACATAATTTTAATTTATGAACCAATAAAGATGAATAATCAACTAACTTCAACTTTTCTTGTTATAATATTTTTTTTATATAAATTAATTTTTTAACTCAAATTTTTAACTCCAACTAATAAAAAAAAATAAGTACGGAACGGCACCGACACTTTCTATTTATATAATTTTCTTTTTTCTTTTCTTTTCTTATTGAACTTCCTATAGGTGTCACTATTGCCCAGTGGGGTGGGCTAGGGCCGTCGCTAATACTTGGATGCGTTGTTTCAATTGGAGATTTTTTTTTTTCATACTATATATTATTCATAGTTGACCCGACTCTATGAAAGAATAAGCATGTATGCATTATTATTAAATCATGATATAGTTGATTGAAGCATTTGAACTACTCGGATACGCTTGATCTATACTAACAATAAATAAATAAATCAGAAAAGAAAATAAACAGATGTGTACAAAAATGACATACTTTTACTAGCATTTCGGATAAAACAAAATCCAATGCGAAGCACGCATCACGCCACTATCAAGGACTAACCCTCGGGCGTCCAACCAATTATAAAGACAAAACATATAAATATTTGTATCAAGAACAGATCAAGCATATTGTATATACACGTATATGCGTACGTAAGTGAGCGATTAAGTAAAATATGAACGTTTTACCACGTTTGGTGCTTCCTTACGCCATCAAAATAATCTAATATCCGACAGGATTTCACACACTTCCCTTTTTTTCTTCACTCTTGAATAATTTGTTGTTATATTTGATCCATTATCACTATCTATTGCAGTGCCAATCACTCTCACACTTGCTTCTTTATTTGCTGTTTCCAATCACTCTCAACACTTGCATCAAACACAGATGATAATGATCCTCAAACAATACTTTCATTCAACATCCAAAGTTCCAATGCTTTGGTAGGTGTATTTATGGTGAAGAATATTATTTTATTCTACTTATAAAAAGCGTATTTTTACTGTTAAAATAATTTTTTAATGATTCGATACGCATTAAGAACAGTTTTTTACTGCGTGTTATAAATTTTTAATATAAATATATATAAATCCTACCGTTAAAGAATTAATACAACAATTAAAACAGTACTGGTTCTTATTAGCGAAGGAAAATAACATTTTCTACCATAAACATTCCCAATCCTTTATAAATCTACTTCATTAAAATAGCGTTTGGAGAAATGACAGCTCAACCTAATAATCACTCGATCATTCATTAATTAAATACTAACACGTGGGGCCTACAAATTATATACAAATGACAAGTCAACTCCCACAAGTGATGAACTTTCGCATCTTCATAATCATAAACAATTGTTGGTCCTCACCTTGATCGTCACCGGAAACCCACCTTTCATTTTCGAAGTCAAATCCGACACGTACACAGGCTCAACCCCTCCATCCATCGCCGGCACCACCCTGAACCGCCGCATGATGCCGGCGACCACCCTTTTCATCTGGAGAAACGCCATGTCCTTCCCCAAGCAGATCCTCGGCCCCGCCTGGAACACAGGGTAAGTGTACGGATCCCTCCCCACGAACTCCCAATTTCCGGTCGAGGCCTCCACCTTCAGCCACCGTTCCGGGATGAACTCCGTCCAGTCCTTCCCCCACAGCGCCTCTAGCCTCCCCATCGCGTATGGATGGTACGTCACCTTCTCCCCCTTCCTCACCGCCGTCCCCTCCGGCAAAACGTCGTCGTTCGCAGCCTCTTTGCTGTCCGACGGCACCGGCGGGTACAGCCTCATGCTCTCGCACAGCGCCGCGTGCGTGTACACCATGTCCTTCACCTCGTCGTAGACAGATATCTCCTGATCCGATTTCTCTTTGTCTGTGAAGATCTCTTTCAAAACCTCGCGCTCGACGCGCGGGTTCTGGGAGATCAGCCAGAAGAACCACGTAAGCGCGGTAGATGTCGTGTCGCGTCCGGCAAGAATGAAGCTTATGACGATGTCGACAACGAATTTCTCGTCGGAATGGCCTGATCTCAAGAACCGCGAGAGGAGATCCACGGAATCGAGCGACGATTTCTCCGCGAGCTCCTTCTTCTTCTCTCTGACTATGAATTGGGCGACATCGCGAACTTCCTTGATCGCATTCTTGAGCTTCTTCTCCGATCCAATTCCAAGAAGCTTCTTGATTTTCCACACCGGAGGAAACAGCGACATGGATCTGCCGCCGATAATCAACGTCGCAGTGTCAAAAGCGACGGCGAATTTCGAGTCCGGAAGAGAAGGTAAGAGATAAGCAGGATCGTGACCGAAGGCGATCTTGCAGATGTTGTCGAAGGCAAAACGCTGAAGAAGGTTCTGGAAATCGAGGACGACGGAGGAAGACTTCTTCTCAGAGGCGGCGGCGGAGAGGATTGGGATAAGTCGGTCTAAGAGCTCGGAGTCGACGACTGTCTCGACGAACTTGCGAAGCGATTTGGTGTTGAACTCGTGGCTAGCGACCTTCCTCTGGAACTTCCAGCTGTCGCCGTCGGCGCTGAAGATGCCGTCGCCGAGGAAGTCGGAGAGGGGGACTCTGAAGGCGTCGCCTTTGCCGTAGCTGGAGAAGTGAGACTTGAGAATGTGCTGGACGACGGCGGGGTTTCCGGTGAGGATCTGGCGAGGGCCGAGGAGGTGCTTGAGGACGAAGGTGGCGGAGGGCGCGCTCTGGAGGAGCTCGGCGAACCACTGGTTGCGGCGGCGCTTGTTGGCCGATGCGGCCAAGAAGGTGCCAACAATGGGGTAGGACCTTGGAAGCTTGGAAGAGGAAGAAGGCTTTTTCCTGTTTCTGAGAAGGAAAAGGAAGAGGAAGGAGCAGATGAAGAGGACGAGTAAGGCTAATAGTTGAGGAAGCATCATTATCCGAGTAATTCTCAGTTATTAGTTACTCTTACTCCAGTTCTTTCTCACTGTATTCTGCAGTTTCTGTCGATGTATTTGTAGGACTCTTTTGTCTCTCTAGTACCAGTGTTCAGGTTAGGTGGCCCCACGCCCATTGATTGTACGGTGGAACTTTTAATTGCCACGTGGCGGCACGTAATCAACCGTTTCAGCTGTTAGCAAATTATCCAACGCTGGGAATAGACACGTGCACAATCTGTAAAAAAACGTCATCTCATTGGAAGGGAAAAAAAATTAAGGGTGGTTCATTTCGCTGATTCGAGTTTTATTATAGTAAAAAACTCTCATAAATAATCGCTTTTGCTGATTTGAGTTTTATTATAGTAAAAAACTCTCATAAATAATCACATTTAATTTTTTTGTTATAGTAAAAAGCTCTCACATAAAATCACATCTCAACTCGAATTAAAAATTCGAATCAGCGAACTAAACGGACCCTTAAACCAAATCAAACCATTTTAGACTTTTAAGACACCAATGATCTATTCTAATTAGAGTGATAAACATATGAACACTTTCCTTAATCATTCCAATATCCCATACCTAAAATTGAGACATATGCCGGATTTCTTCCACACTGGCGCAATTACGATTCCGTTCATTTCGTCGATTCGAGAAAACAGTCACGTCTAATTTTTTTATTACAGTAAAAAAATTTCACATAAAATCACATATCAACTCAAATTAAAAACTCAAATCAGCGAACTAAACGGCTCTACATTTTTCCAAAACATATATATATATATATTTACATGTTATGTTTATCTACACGTGACGTTACATATCTGAATTTTCTAAGCCTATTCATGTTGTTGAGGCCCAATATTAAATTGGGTTTTTAAAATGGACATTTTATGCAATTACTCAATTTAATATTGGGTCTCAATAACATGAATAGGCTTACAAAATTCAGATATGTAACGTCACGTGTAGAGTAGATAAACATAACATGTAAATATATATATATATATATAGACATATATATAATGTAATATATGTCTAATCTAAGATGACTAGTGTAGTGAGTTTTATAGTTCTATATTTCTGTTTAAGATACTAAAAAAGAAAGTCAACTTCCATGTCTTAGCAAATAATTTCTTTATTCCATTAACTAAAGATATATATTAGAATGCTTATGTTGCTTGTAGCTATAAAAATGTTGCGATATCCTATTTTATAACGCCACACTCAAAATGAAAACAGTGATATATACAATAAGATGTTGGCAAAGCACAGTTGGTCGGTGAAGATTCCGAATCAAGCATATCAAGAACGATATTTGTTTGTTAGTGTAATTTATGACAACGTGATAGCGTCTCCAAGAATCTTGAAATCTTGAATGAAGCTCTACGGAAACTTGTGCAGCCATATAACAATTGCTTCTGGGAGGAAAAAATAGTTGTCATTTGAACATGGGAGCCCGTTTAATAGACTTTATTAATTTAAGTTGTCTAACAACATGTTGAGGAAAATATATATATATATATATATATATCAAAGATAATACTGAAAACAAAGGAATGTAATATTTCTACTATTTCATGCCCCTTTTTGGGAAACCAAAAAAAAAAAATCTTGAGTTACCTGTCTATATTTGTTACAAACATCAAAATCAAGATCTTTTCAAATTTACAGAGGAAGCGGTTTAGCCAAAACTACAAATATATCCACTTTACAACCTCAGCCCAAAGAAAAAAGGGGGAAAAAAAAAAAAAGAACTTGACTCCCATCCACCAGCTGTTCTAACTCGAAAAATCACATACACAGTTCAGAGATATATATATATATATTTTTTTTTTTTTTCCGCTTTCTGAGAACTTTAAAGGGTACCTGTTCTGTTCATGAAAACCTTCTTTTGATTTGTCAAAGTTTGTGAGCCAGCCGAGAGATGATGAACTTGACCCGTATTCCGGTTTCTGCCTCTTGTCTTGGTGTACATCTGAGGAACATTGTACATGAATGAGATGCAGGAGGCTTAGACATCAACTTGATTATCAAGTATGCAAACATAATAAATGCATAAATCCTATAGTTTTATTTTGTCAAACTAAACATGCCTCAAAAAGGAATCTTTGCTGAAACGATTCGTGTCTAAAGCTTACCATGTAGTAGTTGATTCAAACTTAAGGAGTAGCTTGACTTCTAAATCTTATACCAAGTTTCCCCAACTCCTGGAGTTGATGAGCTATTTCTTGTATAAATTGCAGTCCCTCATTTCCATTTTGCAGAGAGTGAAGCATATGCTCAAGAAAATCATGATCAGCTTCCAATGCTTCCAACCTGTCATTGAGGTCTAAGATTTCGTTTTCTAGAGCAACCAAACTAACTTGTCTTTGGCCGGGAGAATCATTTTGGCCGCCGCAATCACAATGTTTAGTTGCTTTGCTTAATGAAGAATCATCACCATCCGAAGCAGTCGCATCTTCTAGAGCAGAAGTGCTTCCATTACAGAAATGTAAATTTCCTTTCATGGATGAATCATACCCTTCAACTTGACTATTCATTGGAATATCCTCATTTTTAGGCGAATCTTCTCCCTTGAGTCTATCATCTGCAAATATTTTAGAATGGCCACCATTAGGTACGTTGGAGAAAGCCCTGTTACAAGAAATTTGGTGCAGTTTCATCTCCAAGTTCCGCAAACATTGTGAAATGTACGACTTTTCATCATCAAATCCTAAATGTGGAATTTCAGAAGCAAAAGAGTCCCTGCAATTTCTGGACACCTCATCTACCGTTGGCTTTAAAGGGTGATTTGTCTCTTCTTGGCAGGGTACATCACCAGTCTCCACTTTCGTACTCTTAATATTCAATTCAAAAGTCCCTTCACACAAATCTCCCATTATTGTTTCATCTGGTAAATTCAACTTGTAAAGTTCTAGCTCTGCTTCCATATCTTGCATTTCCTTTTCCTTTTCAGCAAGTAGATCGTTAGCCTTTTCAAGGGCATCTACATCATACTCCGCTTGCTCTTCCATCATTCTCAAGTACTGAAGGGCCTCCATATGGAGTGCTGCTTTTTCTTCTTGCAATCTTGTAATCATTGCCATCGCCTCATTCGTAGCAACTGCAGAAGCATTCCTCTCTTCTTCTAACTCTTTATACAAAGTTTTGATGCATTTTTTGTCATACTCAACTTGTCTTTTCAACCGATCAACAATACTTTCACCCTCAACGTCACTGACAATTTGTACATCCAGAGATTCAAGACTGGATTCCACCGAAGCCGACTTTCGAAGCATCTGAATTTCATTGCAGCTGGATGTCACCTGTACTTCATCTTCATGCCTGTTTTCTCCAGACGCTTGATCTAGAGTTTCTTTAGATAAAGATGATAACAGTCTCGGTTCCTCGTCAAGTCTATCAGGTTTTCTTGTGATTGGTAGTTCAGATACAAAACCAGATGATTTTCCTACCATATAATTGCCAGCTAGTCCATACAAATCATTAGCATCAATTTGTCTTGGATTTACAGCAGCAGGATAATTATCAACCTGATCAGCTTTGACTGATGTTGCAGATAGTGTACTTAGTGACTTCAGGACCTCCATGTGGTTGTCAATGTATTCTCGTCCAAGGTCACTTGTTCCAGAGACATCTGCCAAAAAACCATTTCAAATAGGAGTTACACAGGTAGAAAACTTGTTTGCACATTCATACACATCAAGTGAGGGAGAGAGAGAGCTTACACTTCACTAATGATGCTCCGACTAATGAGAGATTGTCATCTAAAGTAAGAAACTCAGACTGTCCTAAAGAATTGACATCCTGTGGGAGAGGAAATTTGAGATTGTTCTCAATGGACTCGTCACGTGAAATTCCAAGAACGTTTGATGATTCAGGAATTTCATCTAATAAAATTAGCTCAGGCAGTTTATAGAGATCAGGCTTCTGATGGACTTCCTGCCATCCAAGTTCACCCACAAAATCTGCAGTAGCACCACGAAAAGCTAATGGCTTCACATGATGATCTTTACTAACATCAGGCTGCACACAGAGATCTGAAAGCAAAGACATTGACTCATGCGGGCAATTAGTTGCTTTTGCTAAAATAAAACCACCGGATGGTGCTTTAGAAGGATTTTCTGAAGGACACTGAACTGCAAAATCATTCTTAGAGTTGCTATTTTCACGAATAGCATTTCTAATTTCCCCATCCTCATCTGAAAATGGAACTTCAGATTCAGAGTCAGAATTGATCTTCAACTCAGTGTACCCTACATAAGACAAGGGATCAAAGCCACTTTTTCCAACACAGTGAGAAATTATTGAGCCATAAGATTCATTCTTCATCTTCTTGAAGCTATTCCGACGACGTAAGCGACTATGGCTTGGCAAACGGGGCAAAGGGATATTAGGTTTAGGAACCGCACTTCCACATAATTTTGGTTGGGCAATCCTTTGTGCCTCTTTTCTTGGCCTCCAAGGCTTGCCGCAACAAGAACATGGCACCGTACCCCGAGAACCAGGAACAAAATCTCTGTTTAGCAAGAAACTTTCTAAACCAGAACCATCAATAGCCATTCCCAACTTACCCCCCAAAGTCCTTTGCATTTCTGAATATGATAAATTCTTCCTGGTGAATGAAAAGATGCAATCATCACACATTCCATGGCCATCAGCAAGCTTACCGTGAACATGACAACAAATCAAAGAAGATATCTCTGATATGTGGTCGCTACAAAGCAAATCGCGATAAATGCCAGGCTTTTTGCTGCCTATGACATGATCAATCCTAGAGCACAAAATGCAAGGAGTCTGCAATTTGCAATAATGTGCAAACTTTGTCAGCAGATATGATAGCACACCATCAATAAGCAGCAGAAATATCAAAATCCATTCACATGCTGCAGATGATAGAGCGGCCATAAACCCCGGTAAGTTGCTGTTTTCTTCCACCATTGATTCATCTGCTGCCATCTCCTCCAAAATTGATCTAGAAGCTCATATGGTTCCAAATGGTAAACATCAAAGAAATGTTTGATAACCAAACGGTCCAAACCGGTTGACCATTCCAGTCCTCTTAACTCAAGATGAAGCATTCCATCTTCAACAAGAAATACAGGGAAGAAATTCCTTTGAGACCAAACCAATTAAGGAAAACTTATTTCTCACTATTGAGAAATGTTCAAAAAGATAAATAAATAAATAAAAACCCCACTTTTTTTTTCAATTCTACTGGGAAATAAGTTTTTACCCAAAAAACAAAAAAAAATCAATAATCATGAACTGGACATGATAGTATCATTTGAGTAGAACATTATAATTTTTGAAAGAAAGACGATAATTTGGGAAAATCTCGGAAAGAATTAACATTTGAAGGCGACCTAATCCAATTGGGCCTAATCATTATTGAACCAACAAAAAGAAAACAACCCTGAACAAAAACCACACCATAAATTCTTAACACCCAACCGTACGACGTAATGCGCAATCAACTAATATTAAAAAGTTTTAAATAAAACCAACTAATAATCACCTAACCTCTTAATGCGAGAAACCGAATTCGATAATTGCACATTCAGATTAATTCGTACGCAAAGCAAGGAAGCAAAGAATTTCTCGGAAATTACAACTGGAAAAATGCAAAACACATAATTCCAATGAATTTTTCGCAATGTGTATCCCAATTTAAATCAAGCTTTATCAGAATAAACTGTGATTTGCTTTTGAGTGAATAATGCAATTTTAACACTAATTTCATGAAAATAAAGAACAATTTGCACATACCTGATTCGGAGCTTGATGGAGGATCAGAAAGAGGAAGATGAAAAGAATTGCGATTGATAAATAAGAAAATGTATATATCTGAGAGATTATTTTATTAATTTCCTGTCAGGAAAGAAAAAAAGTCGAAAGGGTCAAAAAAAAAAAAACAGAGAGAGGTGCAGAATTACCAAATGGTGTTCGTAGGTGAAAATGACCGACCGTTGAAACCAACTGTCTGTGATTTGTTTTGTTGTTGCTAATTAAAGTAAAAGCTTGTAATATATATTATTTTTAAAGCTTTCCAAAATTACATAAAATGACTATATATTGTGTATTTTTTAATTTTTCAGATTAGGAAATAAAATAATAGCGCATTACATGCCAACGGTTAACAAACACCTAATAAAATAATTAACCAAAAAAAAAAAAAAACCACCTAATAACGTAAATATAGGTGAGTGATGAATGAATGACCCTTTTTAAGTTACACTCCCATTATATGTTGACAAAATGCTCCCTTGGTTTGACATCCTGACTACCAAATTCACTGGCTAAAACAATTTATTTTACTTTTTCTTAAATAAGAAAAACAATCTAATGAAGTGATGCAGATGCTAGATTTCAAAATTGAAATTTTAATTTATTTAGTTGTTATCTTATTTTTAACTGCTTACCTTATTTAGTTATTTTCAAATTTTATATTTAAAATATTTAGAATTAGTTTCAGTTTCCTTTTCGTTTTCGAATTGTAATCTTCTATAAATAGGAGAGCCTAGCTTTATTATTCATAGTTCTTTCAGAAATTAATAAAAATTATATGCTTTGAGAGTTCTCTCAACATGTTGATTCCAATCTTCTTGGTATTCTGTTGAATCAACGAGTGATTGATGCCTATTTTCCTGGTATTCGTGAGCGAATCAACAGGTCTATAGAAGTCTTATTTTTCAGTATTCCGATTGAATCAACGAGTTTTTCGATATTCTACGCGAATCAATGAATAATATGAATTTATCCATTTTTCTATTTTTCTCATTTACTTCCGCTACGTCATGAAGTTGTCGCACTTTGATTTTTGTTAATAGGATTTTCCTTTTAAGTTTAAAAAAAAAGTCTCTTTCTCTTTAGTTTTTGCAAGTTACTTGCACAAATAAGATCATTCTTATCATAAGACGGGATAAGTATCAAGTATTATTTATTTTTTAAAGAAAAAAAATGAAGAAAGTTTTATGAGAAGGCCTATGATAATGTGAAGAATTTACTTTTAAGAATACATGAGTCTAAATTTTTACTCTTAATAAATATTTTTTTATTAATATAATTATTTAATTAAAAAATATTGTGAATCAATAATAAATTATTAAAATCTCGACTCGTGCATTTTTAAAAGGTATTTTGTCAAGAGTGTTATTATTGATACTTTTTCTAAAAGTAGTACGAATAGATAAAACTCGTCAAACATGCAAGTAGTCTCGTGACTCTAATCTCTCATTTGTAATTCTCAGCGTGACAACGAATCTTGGTCTCAATTGATTTATTATTGTGTTGTTGTCAAATGTCAACTATTTTGCGACCTTCTTATGGCACAAAATTTTGTTGGAGATGGCCCAAAGATGAGTGACTGAATAGTATTTTCAAAAAGCAATCCCACTATCGACAGAATAGCCTTATTCACCCGACCAGGATTGAATCAGGCTACTCTTACTTGTGGGGCCCGCTAATTCGGTTCCCTCTGGTCTCTAGTGTAAATTACAAGAATTTCACGATCTTTTATGTCGGTAACAGCGTGCGTTTAAAATAAGTTTTAAAATAATTTTATTTTTTTTATAAAAATAGAAATAAAAATATTTTAATTTTAATTTTATAATTATTTCTTAAATACATTTGGTAGTTTTATGCAGAAATTAATTTTAATTTTAATTAATGGTTTAATTTTTAAAAACATGTAATAATATTTAAATTAATAATATATTGAATAAATAATAATATATTAAATAATAATTATTATTAAATATATTAAATGAACGTGAATTTTTACATGTAGAGGA
>NW_010362337.1:59548-83077 GCF_000414095.1 Morus notabilis
TGGAGAGGAGTGTAGACGGTGGGCTTTCATCGGATGTCCAGGCCTGCGTCTTCTTCGGCTGGAGAAGAGAGAGAAGAAAGAAAACAAAAATTGAAATCCGTTTTCAGAAAACGAAAATGAAAACGTCTTTTTTTCGTTTTTAGTTTTTCAGGAAAGACAAAAACGTTTTTGTTTTTGTTTTTTAAACATTTTTACACCAAACGCATTTTATGTTTCCGTTTTCATTTTTTAGTCTCGAAAAATGTGAAAAATGAAAATGAAAACGGAAACAAATAAGGCCATGGTTCTTTTGAGAGAAGTACGGTCATATTTAAGTCTCATTTATTTTATTAATTTAAGTTTAAAATTTGAGTTTTGTTATAGTAAAAAAATTTTAAAAACAGACACATCTATTTTTTTTATTACAGTAAAAAACTTTCACATAAAATCACATCTCAACTCGAATTAAAAATTCGAATTAACGAACTAAACGGACCCTTAGTATATGAGTTATATTACGGTATAAATTTATAGTTTTTGTTATGTGACAGTGTTTTTTTCATAAAAAATTTAAATTTTAAAAATTATAATTAAAAATTCTGATATGATTCTATGTACCAAACGGGTCTGTAGTTTATTATGGTTTTGTATAAATTTATTATTTATTTCATTTTAAATATTTAAATTTATTGTGACTTTTTATTAATTGAATAACAAAATAACAAAAAAAAAAAATAGTTGAATGGTACGATCCTTCTGTCGCCCTACACAACCGCAATGACATGATTCATTTAGAAGTATGTATGGACTAGGTAGTACCTCTTTAACCCGTTAAGAAGTGGGTCGTGCTAAAGTTGAAATATTGTGACATAAAAAAAGGACATGTTCATTTTTGTTTGTGCCGAGTGAAATTTTAATATTCTCCATGTTCTTAATTCATTTATTTTTCAACGAAATCTACCAATCTCCAATCCAACTCATAACATCCATTATCCGTTAAAGGATAACCACATCTTAATTATTGTTAGAATATAACAATCCAAAGAGAGTTGTTGCTCAACTCTACAAGTGTAGCCACATGAGATCTAGTGCGGGGATGAGCAATTATGTTCGGACAAAGACCGCGTACTCTAGTTGTGTGTGGACGGTAAAAACGTGAGATTCGACGTGGGATTGGACCAATTTTACCAGTTAATTTTTTGAATTTTCAAAAATTAAATATATTTTTTATTTATTTTTTTTTTTTATCTCCAAATGCATTTTTCCTAGTTATTAATATTTAAGAATGGGAATCTATCACATTTTCAACAATTTGATCAATAAAATTTTTTTAACTATTTTGAAAAATTTTAAGGATAATTTTGAGATATTTTAAAATACGAGGATTTTTTTTTAATTACAAAACAGAAGGAAATGTGAAATTTTGTTAAAAGTCCGTGTATATATATATATATATATATCTTCATAATTTAGAGTTAATTACACAATGGTCTATAAGGTCTACCACGCTATTTTGATCCGATTTTTAAAACATTATACAGTTGATCTATAATCCATTATTCTTTTTCAATTTTGATAATTCTATTAATTAGGTGTTAAAATCAAATTATGTGTAAATTAGAAAACAAGATTGTAAATATATAAAATTTAGAAATTATATATGAAATTTAATTTTTGTTTTTTGTATTATTCTAATCCCTAAACTTTAAATGTTTTTAATTTTAGTAATTAATTTTTCTAAATTCTGTTAAATATTTAATACATAATTAACAAAAAAGACTTAAATTGAAACAAGTTAATAAATTAGAGACCAGCTGAGCTGTTGAAGTTACGAATCAAAATAAGATAAAATCTCAAGGATCGTTTGAGGAATTAACTCTAATTATTACGTCAGGTAGTGTAATTTTACAAAGAGAGAAAGAAGGAAATATGCCAAGATTTGAGATGAATTAAAATTAATAGGCCAATAGTTTACATAAGTTAATAAATAGGCTAAATTATTATTTTCGTTCATAACTTGTCCGGTTATGAACCATAACTTGACAAGTTATTGTCCATAACTTATCTAGTTATGAACCATAACTTGACAAATTTATCCATAACTTATCTAATTATTAACCATAATTTAACAAATTATGACCTATTAATTTTTATAACTAAAAAATGACCTATATACTTTTTTAATGCCTATTTCCTACTATTTCCCTTTTACAAAGTCAAAACAAAAGTGGGCCTATAAGCCCAGTCTAATTTGACCCTCCACTTTAGCAGTTTTCGCTTGCTCCTGCTCTTCAACTTCTTCTTCGATGTGGGAGTGGGACGAAAGAGAAAAATATGCCAAGACTTAAGATGAATTAAAATTAATAGGCTAATAGTTTACATAAATTAATAAATAGGTCAAATTACTATTTTCGTCCATAACTTGTCTGGTTATAAACCATAACTTGACAAATTATTTCTAATTTTTGTCCATAACTTATCTGACTATGAATTATAACTTGACAAATTTATTTATAACTTATTTAATTATAAATCATAACTTAACAAGTTATGACCTATTAATTTCTATAACTAAAAGTTAACTTATATATTTTCTTAAGCTTTTCTTAGCGGCATATTTCCTACTATTTCATGAACATTTGGCCAATTCTTCTATGTAAAAGTTTCAAACTTTGAATTTGCACTCTGTTCTTCTTTGCCCCTTTCTCCTCTCCGATTGAGGTTCGTATTTGGGATCGGAATTCATGAGGGAACTTCTGAGGTCCTTCTCTGTAAGTCAAGTTTCGTTGCATCTCAAAAATTTCTCTCTTTTCCCTTTTCCCGGTCGGTTATCTTTTCCAAGGTCTGATTTTGTTGCGGCGTTTAATTGGTTAAGAGGCTAGGTGGTGTTAGGAGTTTTGCGGCGACGAGAACTAAGGAGCTTAAGATTGATGGAATTAAACATGCCATCGCTGTTGCTTCTGGAAAAGGCGGTGTCGGCAAGTCCACCACTGCGGGTAATTTTCCGTTTTCTTTTTTTTTTTTTTTTTTTTGGTTTTTTTTGAAATGATTATTTTGGTTTTTAGAATGTGGGTTCTTGTTCAGATGATTATATTTGGCTGATTATGTATTTGGGTAATTTTTATTTTTTGATTTGTGCTTGTTGGCCTTTCTCCTGGTCTCTATGTATCTGGGTCTTGCTGATTTTTGAACCTTTTTTGTTTTTGTTTTTACTGTTCCTATTATACTTATGCATATTGGTGGATTTGACAGTTAACTTAGCCGTTGCACTTGCCAACAAATGTCAACTGAAGGTTGGCTTGCTTGATGCTGATGTTTATGGGCCAAATGTTCCTATCATGATGAAGCTCGATAGAAAGCCTGAAGTGACACAAGGTGAATTAAACTCACCTGAATGGCTCCAAGAATAATATGCATGCTTGGTTTAAGTTTTGGCCTAATAGGCATTACTGATCAACTATGTGTAATAGACTTGGTTCATTCAAGGTAGTTGATTGTGTCACTTTGAAATATTTATTTCTCTTCCAAAACTTAAATGTCTTTTAATAATGTTCTTGTTTGGATACAATATATTCTAATTTGGTTCGTCTAGCAGATAAGAAAATGGTTCCAATTGAGAACTATGGTGTCAAGTGTATGTCAATTGGACTTCTTGTGGAGAAGGATGCCCCACTTGTCTGGAGAGGTCCTATGGTATGATTTTGCATTCTATTAGTCTTGATTTGACCTTTTCTTTCTTGCTTATTTTACGTTGCACAATGTGTGTTCTTCACTTGTCAGCATGACTAATTTTATTACCTCTCATAAGGCTTTTTAACATCTTTATAGGAATTGAGTGTCTTCATCTTTTTAGGTCTCGAGTGCTCTTGAGAAAATGACAAGGGGAGTTGAGTGGGGAAATCTTGATATCCTTGTGGTGGATATGCCCCCCGGCACTGGTGATACTCAGATAACTATTTCACAAAGGCTCCAACTATCAGGTGATTGAAGAACTTGTGCTTAAAGAAGCTTTTTGGTCATTCTCGTTGGTAATTTCCCCAAAGTGAACCTTAAGGCAAACGCCATTATTGACAGCTCCGAATCATATATTGTGCCTCAAATTCGGTATATAACTTACTTGAGTCGCTGATAGAATAATGCAGTTATTTCTTTTACTTGCCTCTTCTTGTGTAACTAGAATTAAATTCGAATACAATATGCCATTTATATGTATTTTAAGAAGAAATATATAGAAGTTTTCAATCTTCATATTACTGTTTTGGTTATACAAGTTTTCTTCAGTTGTTACAAATACCTGCTTCACTGGCAGGTGTGCTGATTGTTTCAACACCTCAGGATGTTGCATTAATGGATGCTCGTAGAGGTGTTAACATGTTCTCCAAAGTTGAAGTTCCTGTATGGTTATTTCTTTTTTATGTAATTTTTATATTGCATGCTACAGTACAGGGTAGATCAAAAAGACAAATAGCAGAGTGGGACCTATTGGTCTTCCATATACTTGTTCTTAGTGCATCACCCTTGAAACTTCATACTTGGATGAAAGGTTTTGATTAAACCCTGACTGCTTTTACAGATTTTGGGAATTGTGGAGAACATGAGCTGGTTTAAGTGTCCCCATTGCGGTGAACCTTCATTCATTTTCGGAAAAGCAGGTGCTCGGACGACAGCAGACGAGATGGGTTTGGAGTTTCTTGGGGAGGTATGCGAATTAGTTTCATTTTTCATCATAGTTGTTTTCCATGTGTCCCAGCTTAGTTGTTTCAGTTGGTGCCAAGTTTGCAAGGCTTATATTCCTTGTTTCTTTCTCCTTCTCTATGGGGACACTTAATTTCAATAAGTCATACCGGTAATCCGAACATAACATACTAAGCGAATGGAAAACAATCCAAATCTCTTGGGATTTGGCCGTAGTTGTGATCAATTATGATTTGTGATTATTGTGTTGAATGACTCAGATACCATTGGAAACAACAATCAGAGAAGGTAGTGATGAAGGTGTTCCTATCGTTATATCAACGCCTGATTCTGTAGTCTCAAAAGCGTACGTGGATGTGGCTAACAAAGTAGTCAACAGACTTGAGGAACTGTCTAAAACTGAGCACTCCCAACCAGAGATTCGTCTCTAATTTTTTGAGTGGTTTACTTTAGAGAATCAAGTAGCTTCTTTTTATTCCACAGGGGTACTCACCAAGACTTTTAATTGAGCATGCTTATGTAATTTTCTCTTGGTGATGTTGTGATGTTTTAGTAAATATAAAGCAATTCTTTTTTTGAGTTGTGCTTTTGTAGCTATTTTACGGGGCTTGGTGTGGAGAGAAAAGGCTGGAGAGAGACCTGAGAGTTGAGATATTCTTTTCAGTGAATAAATGGGGTCCTTCCACTAATAATCAAGGTTCGTTATCGTTGTAGAATAAAGGACATATCCTCAAACGAATGGACTGAATGAGAGAATATTTAGACTATGCATCTTGGCAATAATGATAAAGTCAAGTGTGTGTGTGTGTGTTTTTTTTTTTTGGGGGGCTCAAGATTAAGGGCCCGTTTAGTTCGCTGATTTGAGTTTTTAATTCGAATTGAGATGTGACTTTATGTAAGAGTTTTTTACTATAGCAAAAAAGTTAGATGTGACTATTTCTGAGAGTTTTTTACTATAACAAAACTCGAATTGGTGAAATGAACGTGTCTTAAGTGTGTATTCATATTACGATATGAATGCCAATATTTTCTTGTATGATACTCATCTAGATATCAACGTGAATAAGTACTTTTATTGTTACCGGATCAAAGTGTAATACTTCTCAACTTCATAGGTATAATCCATAGGAATTAAAAGTAAAATCGTATGGTAATCACATCGACTTCAAGCTTCAATATCTACAGTTTAGGATTCGGGAATATAATGCTTTGGTTTCTAATTCGTGATGCGGCCAAGGGAGATAAACCTCTTGCGTATATAAGATAAATGTTTTCTATGTTTTAAAGGTTGAAGATTTCCTTTGCTTAACAACATATTGCAAGAAAAGATAACAAATTAACATGATGCACATGTTTATTTATGCATGGCAAACAAAATAATAATAACAACAAATACATAGCGATATAAAAAAGTTGTGTAAAAAAAGGGGTAAAATGAAAATTAGAGATAAAACATATTGAAAAAGAATAAAAAATGGGAATTTTGAAAAAGGAAAAGATGAAAGTGAGATTTAGGTCTCATTTATTTTACCGATTCGAGTTTTGCTACAACAAAAAACTCTCAGAAACAGTGACATCTACCTTTTTTATTACAGTAAAAAGCTCTCGTATAAAATCACATCTTAATTCGAATTAAAAATTTAAATTAGCGAACTAAACAGGTCCTGATAAGTCCCATTAGTTTAAAAGGAAAAATAAAATATTTTTCAAAAAAAAGGAAACGTAAAATAAAAAAATAACAAGTGTCAAGTTAATCGAAACTGACTGAAATATTTTCTGTAATAATTATTTTTCAATAAAAGGAGATTTTTTATATGTTTAATGTACTGATATATTATATTTTTTTAAATATTAAATTTATTTTTTTTTATTTTATTTAATTTTATGTTAATTTGACAGATACTAACTTACCGGTATATTAAGATGTCAAAAATAAAATACTGAAAACTCTGAAGTTATTTTCTATAATCTTTGAATTTTCCACTATTTTATTATTCGTCACCGTCGCAAAAACAGTTCTCTCCTCTCTCTCTCTTCAGTCTTGCTTTAGCTCTGTTCGCTCCGAGCATTCTATCTCTCTATTTATCCATCTCTCTGAATGCATCACAGCACCATAAACCTCAATTTCAAATTCTCATGTCCGTACAATGGACCCTTCTTCCCTCAAAACCCTAGGCCGACCTTCTCCCTTTTGCCGCCAGTTTATCGCTCCAATTCCGTCTTCAACCTCGCCAAAGGGGTCGAGATCTCCGTTCCCAAACTCAACCCTAAGTCCAGCTCCAAGTTCGTCAATGGCTCCGTCGCCGACAGACCGTCGTCGAGAGGCGTCGCCCTCAAAGACATCGACGTCGCCACCCTCGGCAATCTCTGCGTCGATATCGTCCTCAATGTTCCCGAATTGCCCCCGCCCAAGAAGGACGATCGCAAAGCTTACATGGACCGTCTAGCTGCGTCGCCGCCCGACAAGGTTTGGCACTGTTTCGTCATTTCTGTCTGTAATTTCGTGAATTGTAATTTGCGAAATTATCCGATTTTTTTTTTGTTTCTTTTTTCAGGTAATTCTTTGTTGATTAAAATGCTTTCCTTTCAGGGTGTAATTGTTTAGAATCCGCATTGTTAAGAATAACGTCGAAATCTTATGTAAGATTGGAAAAGCACGAGAATTGTTGCTATGGCAATATTATATATGCATGTTTAACTGTCGTATATGATGAAGATAGGTGGTTTATAAACTTATCAGGAACCCAATTTTGATATTTCTTCCGTGTGATTATCTTATTGAGGTAGCAAAAGATTGGTTGACTAAGTCCAATGGGATAAACGAATTTATCATGGACTCTTTATTTTATAGATGTTATGTTGCTTTCCAAAAAAAAAAAAAAAAAGAAGTCCAAAGAAAAAAAAAGGCTTTATCTTTTCCTTGAATCAATTAATAACTCTCTTAGAATTTGATTACGTGATTCGACATCTAGCAATACTGGGAAGCTGGTGGCAACTGCAACGTGACAATAGCGGCAGCGAGACTGGGCCTACGCTGTTCTGCTGTTGGCCATGTGGGTAGTGAAATCTATGGAGGCTTTCTTCTAAATGTTCTTCGAGAGGAAGGAATCAGAATGGTTGGGATGAGCGAAGATACTGATTTTGTTGACAATGCTGCTAATTCCTCATATGAGACGCTTTTGTGCTGGGTTTTAGTGGATCCACTGCAAAGACATGGCTTTTGCAGGTAGATTTTTCAACCTTTTGTTGTTATATTTGTAGCATATTTTATCATTTATAAAGAGTGGTGAGCTGAATAAACCTGTTTCTTTATCAGTCGAGCTGATTTTAGTAAGGAGCCTGCTTTTAGTTGGTTGAGCAAATTATCTGGAGATGTAAAAAGGGCTATAAAGCAGTCAAAGATCCTTTTCTGCAATGGTTATGGCTTTGACGAGCTCTCACCTAGTGTAATAGTCTCAGCAGTAGAGTACGCTATTGAAGTTGGAACATCGGTATTTTTTGATCCTGGGCCACGTGGAAGAAGTCTTTCTGTTGGAACTCCTGAAGAACAAAGAGCACTTAAGCATCTCTTGATAATGAGCGATGTTCTTCTTCTAACTTCTGATGAGGTCTTTGCTTAAACTTGCAATAGTTATTGTAAATTTTTTGTATAATATGGAATTATGTTTTTTTCTCCTAAAAGTTTTTTGCTACTTTCTCTCACAACTTCTTGCTAATTTGATGATTTTTCAGGCTGAGACACTGACAGGCATAGAGAATCCAATACTAGCAGGGCAGCAGCTGCTCAAGCAAGCCGCGCACACAAAATGGGTGATTATTAAAATGGGCCCGAAGGGTTCAATTCTAATAACTAAGTCAAGTATTTCTTGTGCACCCACATTCAAGGTATAGATTTTAAACATGCATGTTTTTATTTATCTATCTGTTTACTTTATTAAGAATTTATGAATGTATTTTCATAACTTGTTTATTCGTGTCTATTGCTTTCATTTTGACCAAATTTGCTTGCTTGCTTGTTGCATCCATGTGCAAGCTTTTCTATTCTATCATGTTTACATTTTGTGATGAGGAAAGTGAATGCTTGTCTGTTAACTTTAGTTGTTATGAATGTCAAATAAATATTACTGGAACAGATTTGTTGCCAAATTTTTTTTTTTTTTTTAATAATATTAACTTCAATGCATTCCCCTAGTCTTTTTCTTACTGATCTCTGGGGCCTTTGTTTCTTTACTAATGCAAATGGAACTTTATTTGGTGCTATGAGACGTGGCAGGTAGATGTTGCAGACACAGTTGGTTGTGGAGACAGTTTTGTCGCTGCTATTGCATATGGTTTTATAAACAATTTGCCAATGGTTAATACATTAGCAATTGCAAATGCAGTTGGTGCTGCAACAGCCACAGGTTGTGGTGCTGGGAGGAATGTTGCGACCCTGGAGAAAGTACTTAAACTTATCAGAGAATCAAATCTCAGTGAGGATGATTCATTTTGGAATAAGTTGTTTAGCCAAGATTTGGACGCTGAGGAAGTTACAATCCTATCCAAAAGGGTCGTAAATGGGAGCAACAAGAGGCTGAATCATGTTTCTATGCAAAGCATCGTCTCTGACTTGCTTCCCAAGCTTGAACGTGCACCATTAGAGAGCGAAAGTTTCATCTTGAAGGATTAGACGGGAATAGATTTTTGGCAATGAATTCTGGCCTAGTAGGAAGTACATTTTCTGGGGTGTTTGCTCTTGAATTTCTGCCATGAAATGACACCGGCATTGAGAATAATCAACAGATGTTGGATTCTTTTCAGATCGAATCAAAGTCCAGTAACGGTCAGATTGAAGAAAAATTTGAAGCAGGAGATACTGGGGTTGCTTATCTTTCAGCTGATTATTTGTGCTTCTAGCAGAATAGTTTCCAGGCCTGGGAGCTTCTATTTAATGGGTTTTGGCATCAAATTTTCCCAATGCGACAAAAACATGTTCGATTCTTTGCACCACCGCCCCCAAGATTTATGGTGTTGGTGCAGTGTATTCTTTTGCATAAAGCACTGTCGTCCTAGATGGCTTGACAAGGTATGTAGCAACAAAGGAAAGTAGTTTAGCTGCATCAATTTTCTGTTATATTGTTGGAATGCAAATGATATAGAGAAACTCAATCATGCTATCTTGATAGTCAAATTTAGATACCAAATGGGTTATTTTAGACATTCAAGAATCCATACGATGAAGAAAACCATTGTATAAATCTGACATGGCATTGGTCACAATGCCTTCGCGTTCATGACTTGGACCCTTCACTGCCTACGTTTATTCTGATCGAAATCTGACGGTGACAGCTATAAAAAATATCATAAAAACCGCAAATTATGTTTCATAATGTGTTTACAGCCATGGGACTTTTAGTGTATGTTCGGTTGAGTGCTAAATACATACTCTCTTTCAGATGCTACTCTATTTGCTTGACATGTGTCATTCCACTTTTCTAAAACAAACTTTATAATAAGCCAATTTTTTCAATCATAATTACAAGTAGGGGTGGCAATTCGTGTTACGTGTCATGTTCGTGTCGTGTTTTGATCGTTTTTTTTTTAATTTGCAGTCAATCTGAACACGACTTGTGACTCGAAATTTTTTAAAAATCACAACACGAACACGACACGACCACTTTACGAGTTGACACGGCACGACCCGAAAATGACCCGTGACACGAAATTGACTCGTGAATCCGAAATTGACACGAAAATTGTATACTTTTATTTACTTTTTTACATATTAGAAATAACTTAAAATTCATAACACATTAAATTACATTAATATTCATTGAAATTAAGCAAATAATAGTATAAGATTTTGAGTATAACTATCATGATATCATAAGTTCATAATAAAATTTAAAATATGAAATGAAAAATATATGTATTTTTTAATTTTTTACAAGTTTCGTGTCGTGTTCGGATTAGGCGGGTCCAACCTGAAATTGGCTCGTGTTTTTCGTGTTAATTTCAGGTGGACCCAATTCTGACACGAACATCTTTTTTTTCAACCCTAAACCGTAAAATTCGTGTCGTTTTTGAGTCGTGTCGTCGTATCGTGACTCATATTGCCGACCCTAATTACAAGAGTGTCACCTCCTTTAGAAACTAAGTCTAAGATTGCACATTTTCTGCATCTATTATCTACAAATATTCACTTTACGTTTTTTATCTGTTGTTTACGAGATTTCATCCAAGTTTGGTTCCAGGTTTCTAACTACGTTAAATATTCTAGTAAATAAAAAAAGAAAAAAGAAATCTGTTGCTTCTTTTTTTTTTCTTTGTTGGTCAGTTATATGTCTTGATGTTATATATTCAAAATTTGACTACATATCAAGTTAGGGAATTCAAATTAGAATCCAACCGATAAAAAATATATATATAAAAAAAAAACCTAGGAGTATTGTTCCAATAATGTTTCAAAAGGACACATAAAATTTTCACTTGGTGATGTTTTGGGTAAAGAAAAAAAAAGTTTACCTTTCTTAAATAATAAAATGTTTAAATTTTTTGACAATAACAAAAGGTATATTTATATGTATATTATATAATATTATAAATTAATTATATACATATTGTGTTTGTAGTTTATGGAGTAAATATATTATTTTATATATGTACGTCATATTATATATAACGTAAACAAAAAACGGCAATTAGGATTACATATATATGTTATTATATATATATATATTATATACATTTGTATGATTGTATGTAGATATAAGTAAGCGAACAAGTATATTTTAACGTTTTATATACATATGTAAGTAATTTTAACGTTTATTTTTAAATAGTTCCTCCCTAAAAATAAAGGGATTGAAGAGAAGGTTGGAAGGTGGCACTCTTTTAATTATAGTTAAAAGAAATGGCTTTTTATTAAGTTTGTTTGTTGTAGAAAAGTGAGACGGCACGTGTTAGAAAACTAAAGTAGCATCTGTAATAGAGTCTATATTTAACATTTTTCATTAGTTTTGATACAGTATAAATTTATAGTTTTGATTTTGTTATAATATTTTTTTCTCATAAAAAATTTAAATTTTAAAAATTATAATTAAGAACCATGGTTGGAAGCCATCTATCAAACTGATAGATCCCTTAGGTGGAATTAGGATTGTGCAAGGTTTGGTCTGATCTTTATCTGCTGTTTTGTTTGAACCAAACCAAACTCTATATGTTGGAAATGCTAACCAAACCGAACTACCCTAAAGGGGTAAACAAACCAAAACCACCGTATCAATGCTGATTCATAAGGTTTTTTTTTTTTTATTATTTATTTAATGGAATTGAACTATTTTCATAGTTCGGTCTTACTAAACTGGATTGCTCAAATAGGCGGATTGGTTTGATATTTTAAGTGTAGCATTTGCTTCTAACGATGAAGCTAATTGATGTTCAAAAACTAACGAGCAGTCCAAGCTTACTATTCCTCGTTTATTTTTCTGCAAACCTAGAAAATCAAAAAGATTATTATCACCTATGCCCTTAAATTTTGGGTTACTCTTACTTTGTCTCCTAAACTTTAAAAATTCTCACTTTACTAATGTAAACTTTCACGAATTTCCACTTTGCCCCTTCCGTTCAAATTTCCGTTTAAAAGGGATGGAAAACGTCTCACGTGTACTCATGTGCATGGTATTTGAGGGTAAAATCGTAATTAAGTTTTTGACGTTACCCCACTTTGCCCCCTGAATTTTGGAGTTGTCCTCACTTTGCCACCTAATCTTTTTATAGCTCCCACCGTACTACCTCAAACTTTGCATCTTTCTCACTTTGCTCCCCCTATTTGATCACGATTGTTACCCGCTTACTCGCCTCCGTAGTAATCCGATCACTAAATACGATTTTTCTTCTTTTTTTATTTTTTAAACACAGTTTGATGTCCTTTTTATCATTTTTATTTTCTATTTGAATTATTTTTATTGATTTACTTCGTAGTAAGACATATCAGCACTTAGATTTTACAAAAATATTGATTAAAGTTAACCTAAAATATACAAATTCATCCTATAATACTTTGTTGACTTTTTGTTTTTTCTACTTTTGTTGATATCTCCAAAAAAATTTCACAAAAAAATTCGTCATTTAATACTACACTTTTTAAAATGAGAGAAATTCGAAGTTTGAAATAGAATGGAAGGAATAATGAAAAAGTTCAATGAGCAAAGTAAATGCGACCTCAAAGTTCAGGGGTTAAAGTGGTGGGGCGACTCCAAGATTCAAGGGGCAAAGTGGAGGCTACCTCAAAGTTTAGGGGGCATAAGTGCAAATAATAAAAAATTTAGTTACGATTTTACTTTCAAATACCATGTACATGAGTATGAGTAAAACATTTTTTGTCTATTTTAAACAAAAATTTGGATGGAACGGGTAAAGTGAAAGTTCATGAAAGTTTAAGATAGTAAAGTGAAAATTTTTAAAATTTAAGAGGACAAAATGAAAATGACCTTAAAATTCAAGAGCATAAGTGATAATAATCCAAATCAAAACGAAACATCCTTATTTCACTGGCTTCATTTTTTTCTTTGAGTTGAGTTCTATATAAAGTTGGTCACTTTATTCTTGGTTCCTCCTTTTAATTACTTTTTAGTTTCTACATATTCTCCTTTCACTTACTTTCTAGTTTCTATATAAACGTAAGATTCTTTTCGAGGTTGTTCTTCATTTTAAGCAAATAAAATAAATTTCGAGTTCCGCTTCATGGTTGGAATTATGAACACCTAAAGCTCAATATCGTTTTTTAGAAATAGACTTAGTCACGAGATTAAATGTATTTTCTTAATTTTTGAAATCATTCGTCAGAGATAAAAGAGTGTAATTGAAATGTCATATTTAAAAGGTTCCGTTATAGTTTAAAGAAAATGAAAAAAAAAACAAATGATGTATTAATAAAAATAGGTAAAATATAAACCATATTTTAGAGTTGGGAATTTCTCCAGTACTACTCCCTCTTTTAAACTAACGGTAGGCTATGTAAAAAAGAGTTTGACTATGTTTTCATTGGCTCTCAATTTGTTAGTATGTGATGCAATCGTGTACATACATACCTGCAGGGTAGTATATGTGGGTCTGCGATCCCCTATCAAATTATATTGTACCGAAGCCTGTCCGACAAATCAAGTAGTGCCACGTCATGATAATCGTTTTAGCATACTCGTTTAGTTCGCTGATTCGAGTTTTTAATTTGAATTGAGATGTGATTTTATGGGAGAACTTTTTATTATAGTAAAAAAATTAGATATGATTATTTATGAGAGTTTTTTATTACAGTAAAACTTAAATCGGTGAAATAAACTTAAAAAGTTGACTTCGCTACTCTTTTTCCTCTGTCATTATCTCTCTTTAATTTCCACTTTAAATAATGAACTTCTCTTTAATTTCCCCCCTTTTGGGTTGTTTTCCCTTGAATCAAACAAATCAATAATATCCGTAATTGTTATGCTGCAGTGAATATAATTTCCCCTGTTTCCATTGATCATTCCTCTCATCAATGCTTAAAACGGAGATTTCTGCTCTTTTCTCCCAGCTAATGCGTTTACATCAACACAAATTGGTTTTTTTTTTTTTTTTTTTTTTTTTTTGTTCCTGCACTTGTTATGTTCAATCTGATTTACATGGTAAAGATAGAAAAAAAAAATGGGTATCTTCTACTTTCTCTTTAACTTGTACAGGAGGAGATGAAAGGCAAGAAACGGCATAAAGCACAATGCACTAATACTAGTCGCTTACGAGAAGATCAAATTAACTTGGCAGAACTCCCTTTTCTGTTGAAATGACTGAGAGATTCATTGTAGAGAAGAAAGAATCCGTTGTTGCTTCAGCATTATCAGCAGTAATAAAGAATCGAACTTTTTATTCAAAGATGATCAAACGTAAAATGCCCAAAACATTGAAAAACCCAAAAGTGAGAATAGATCCTTCAACAAATAGAGGGCAAATTAAATAATAGAGACGATGTCGGAAATATTTCATATGAAAAACTTCAAAAAAAGAAAAAGTGCCATATGAAAAAAAAAAAAAAAAAAGGTAAGGAGGAAAAGAAATCAAGCATGACAAAACGAGAGAGAGTTTTAAATCTCAATTATTTCACCGATTTAAATTTTTTAATTTAAATTTTATTATGTTTTTATAAAAAATAATATTTAATTTTTTCTTACACTAAAAATTTTCATATAAAATTAAATTTTAACTCAAATTAAATATTTGATTTCACAAACGAGTAGATGATTTTTAGATTCACCTACCCTGTTTCCTGCTCTACCGCCTAGGTTCTATGTAGATCTTATTAGATTGGTTTCAATTTTCAACCCAGCGTTCGAAGTTAGAAGACAATTGAAAAATATAATGTATTTTTTAATAAACAATCCACTGCTTACATTTAAAAACATTTAAAGAACGTACGGGACTAGTTTTCAATCTAACGCGTATTAAATCTCATTCATTTCATCAATTTGAGTTTAAAATTTAAGTTTTGTTATAATAAAAAACTTTCAAACAGTCACATTTAACCTTTTTACTACAATAAAAAACTCACATAAAATTATATCTTAACTCAAATTAAAAACTAAAATCAACAAACTAAATGGATCCATATACTTACCGATAGTTTAAAAAAGTAGTACCGGAGAAATTCCCTTAAGAGTTATCTCTACCATGCCAATTTGATTATGCCTATAAAACTAAAATAAAATTACACGGGGACACTAGATGAAAAAAAAAAAAAAAACCCCCCCTAATATTTTCAATTTCAATCTTTTTGTTTTTTGTTTTCTCTGAGAAAATAAATACCTTGAATTTCAGAAGCGCCCCAATTGTAGTTTGGAATTTACAAAGGCATCTATGTTTGGAAGAATAATAAAATTGCCCTTATCGTCATAAGTCCCCATTTTCCGTTAAACGACAATTATACCCTTTTCCAAATTTCCCTTTCTCCTTTTTCCTACCCTTCATCGAGGTCCATAGGCTTTCCTCTGGATCCCGAAAGACCGAGCCTGAAGCGGCAGGGAATATATATATATATATGCTATTTTGCCCTTCAACACGAAAGCCATGGCAATTGAATTGAAGGAACGTTATTGATCAAGGCGTGAAACAACAGAGAATCCCCGATGTATTCATCCTCCAGTAATTAAAGTGAGAGTAAGTGGGTAGTATTGGGATCTTGGAATTATTTATTTGACAAAAATGTGGGATGACGTGAATGCCCTAAGAAATTTAAAACCCTAAAATTTCACACCCTTCTTCTTCTCTACCCTTTTCCTTTCAGGTATTTCCTCTTCTTTCCCACCCCCGCCAAATTTGTATTTTTTTAAAACTTTTTTTGCTTTCAAAGTATTTTCATTATTCGATTTTTCTTCAATGTCTAAAATCCCAATTATCGTTTCGTCTTATCTTCCTTGTTTTTTTGGCTTCCCCCCGCCGGGTTCTTTTAATTGACTGATTCCGTCTGTCTCTGACACCTTGTTGCCAGGTTTGTTGATGCAATTCGCAGGGTCGGAATCACTTCAATGTTCTGTTTGGCAGCCGAGAAAACTCTAGAAAATCCCTTTGTTTTTTATTTTCGAGGAGGTAAGAGTAACTGAATAGCAAGTAAACTGCACTCTTTTGGGGTTAAATATATATATATATATATATTCTTTTTTTCTTTTTTCTTTTTTTTTTTCGGTTTAGATTGTCTCTTCTGCTTTCTGATTTTATGGGAGAATCATTTGTGTTATGTTTATTTTATTAATTTAAATTTGATTGTAGTAAAAAAATTTTATATAAAATTATATTTTAATTTAAATTAAAAATTTAAATTAATAAATTAAACGAGTTTATAAATAAAATGAACGGTGTCAAAATTAATTAGTAACTCAAATCAAAACTTTGTAAAGAGGATGTTTAGTTGATAAATTATAATTAAGAGATTAAAATTATTTTTAATTTACATGTATTTTTTATAAAAAAAAATATTATCATAAATTATGAATCATAATTTAAATTATGGTATAAATTCTCCTACTAAACTTAACTAAAAATTGTTTTATGTTAAAAAGTGTGTGGGTGTTTCGCAGAAGCAAACAAGACTTAATACTTTTTTAATGTATACTTTTTTTCCTTTACTTGTGTCAGCTAAATACTGGGAATGCATTTGGCAGAGAGAAACACGCGGTGATTCTGCTGCATTCTGTGTGATTTCACTACTACCGGGAGAGAGTTACAAAGGAAAGCAAGTTTGGGTAATTCCCATTGTGCTTTAAACTATGGCCGATAATATGAGTGATGATACGATAACTCGATTTAAAAATGATATGAATTTTGTAAGTTAGAGTTGAGAAAAAAAATTTTTAGATTAGAATTGAGTCGACTTGAAATTGACATAAAAAATATGAGGTTAATTTTGGGTTGGACATGCCTAACTTGAACACGACACAAAACTCGTAAAAAATTAAAAAATATATATATTTTTCATTACATATTTTTAATTTTATTATGAACTTGTGATATTATGATAGTTATACTCAAAATCTTATACTATTATTTGTTTAATTTTAATGGATGTTATTGTAGTTTAGTGTGTTATGAATTTTAAGTTATTTTTAATATGTAAAAAACTAAATAAAAGTATACAATTTTCGTGTTAATTTTGGGTTCACGGGTCAATTTCGTGTCACGAGTCATTTTCGTGTCGTGTCAACCCGTAAAGTGGTCGTGTTACAGTTTTTAAAAAATTTCATGTCACGGGTTGTGTTCAGATTGACTGTAAATTTAGAAAGAAACGATCAAAATACGATACGTGACACGAATTGCGATTACTACTTTAAACTGTGTTCAGAATAGGGGTATTTTTTTTTTCTTTTACAATAATACTTTAATGGGGAAGAAAAAAAAATGTTGATGTGGTTTTTTATATATTTTTATTCCACAGGTTATTTTGTCATCTGTTGGAGAATTTCGGTCAAGTCTGTAGGTTTAGGTGTGTAATTTGCTCAGATTGTAATGGCAAATCATAACGTGATTATACGGCAAAGGCGTGATTTATCACTGGGCCCAAACCAACATATGGGATTGAGACATTACCAAAATGTGACCCATGTTCAGGATTTGGGTGTAGAACATTCCTATGATAATGAGCTTGATGTAATGAATTTCCAGGATCGTGAACTAGCTCCTGGGCAGATAGGCGAGAATGAAATGGCTATTCGACATACACATGTTCGGAATATTCAAATGAATGACCTAGAGTTGGAGGGAAATAGTGGTTTTGAAGCTGATGAAGACCATGTTGTTGGTGTTAACGACCATGATGAAGTGCTTTCTCTTAATGTTGAGACTCCCGGTACAGGTTTATCGGATAGTCGTGCGTTGGTTGTTGTGGAGAAGCAAGATTTTCATGAAAGCTTGATTTCATCCATGGACCAAAATCCGGAAACGAGTATTGTTCCTACGTCAGATGTGACTCCTGAGCATACCCAGCTTATTGTCAGGGACTCTGCCCTTCAATCTCGAGCCCCGATTACGGGCACTAATTTCCAGCTGACTGTTGGGCAAGAATTTCCCGATGTCCAGAGTTGTCGGAGGGCGTTGAGAGATGCAGCGATTGCTCTTCACTTTGAGATACAGACAATTAAGTCTGATAAGTCTCGTTTCACTGCCAAATGTGCAAGTGAAGGATGCCCTTGGAGAATTCATGCTGCAAAGGTTCCAGGTGTTCCTACCTTCACAATTAGGACCATCTATGAGGAACACACTTGTGGTGGAATTGCCCACCTTGGTCACCAACAAGCTTCAGTCCAGTGGGTTGCAGATTCTGTGGAACGTCGCTTGGGGGAAGATCCTGACTGCAAACCAAAGGATATACTGGAAGAGATACACCGAGTACATGGGATCACATTGTCGTACAAACAAGCATGGAGGGGTAAGGAACGGTTCCTGGCAGCTCTACGTGGGTCATTTGAGGAAGATTATCGCCTTTTACCACAATATTGTGACCAGATTAGAAGGACAAACCCCGGAAGCATTGCACTTGTATATGGAAATCCTGCTGATAACTGTTTCCAACGCCTATTTATTTCATTCCAAGCATCCATGTACGGCTTTTTGAATGCATGCCGCCCTCTCATTGGACTTGATCGAGCTCCTTTGAAAAGCAAGTACCTTGGAACCATCCTTTTTGCTACTGGTTTTGATGGAGATGGTGCTATGTTTCCTTTGGCATTTGGGGTGGTCGATGAGGAGAGTAATGATAACTGGATGTGGTTCCTTTCGGAGCTGCATGTCCTGCTTGAGATCAATGTGGAAAACATGCCAAGGCTTACAATTTTGTCTGATAGACAAAAGGGCATTGTAGATGGAGTGGAGACGAACTTTCCAGCTGCTTTTCATGGGTTCTGCATGCATTTTATCAGTGACAGTTTCCAGAAAGAATTCAACAATTCTGTGCTTATCAACCTCCTCTGGGAGGCTGCATATGCTTTTACTGTCATAGAGTTCGAAGCGAAAATTCTTGAGATTGAAGCGATTTCACCGGAAGCTGCATATTGGATTCAAAGAATTCCACCATACTTGTGGGCCACATCATATTTCAAGGGAACGAGGTTCGGTCATTTGACTGCTAATGCAGCCGAATCTTTGAATTCTTGGATACTTGAAGCCTCGGGGCTCCCCTTAATTCAAATGATGGAGTGTCTCCGGCGGAAACTGATGACTTGGTTCAACGAGCGTCGGGAAATGAGCATGCAGTGGACAGGCACACTAGTTCCTTCTTCTGAAAAGCTGGTTTCAGATGCAATCCAGCGCGCTCATGATTGTCAAGTAACCAAAGGAGACGAAGATAAATTCGAGGTTGTATCCCATGGAGGAGAGAATGTGGTGGATATCCGAACTCGTTGTTGTTCATGTTGTGGATGGCAGCTATCAGGGCTGCCCTGCGCTCATGCTGTGACTGCTCTCCTCTTTTGTAGGCAGAATGTTCATCGCTTCACCGAAAGTTGTTTCACCGTGGCAAGTTATCGCAAGGCCTACTCGCAGACAATACACCCTGTCCCTGATAGAACCCTTTGGAAAGAGCTGTCAATGATGTTTCAGAATGAAGGTGATAAAGAGGCTGAGGTTGTTATAAACCCGCCAAAATCTCTTAGGCCACCTGCAGAGCCAAGGAAAAGGAAAATTCGCAAGGACGATGGTGGCCAAACTAAAAGAGTCGTGCATTGCAGCCGCTGTAAACAGACGGGACATTTCCGAACGACGTGTACAGCGCCTATATAGTTGTCAAGACCCTCAGCGTTTTGCATTGTTTCTTTCTAGTGCGCAGGGAAGAGGTAGTTTAGGTAGGGAAAAACATGTTCATAGAAGTCCCAACATTGACACACTTTACGCACTAATACACAATTGATCAATGTCATTGTTTAGGTCTTAAAGTTCTGGTTCATCCTTTACATTTTAATTTTTTGGAATGAAAAAGTTCCTACATTTATTGGTGAATTTTGGTGTTGCAATTATCAGTGTGTTATTGCGTCAGTGGATCTCTTTTGTAGGGACTGAAAAATAAATGGGAAAGCAGGAGCTTAGAGAGGGGAAGAATATATATTATAAATGATAAAAACCACGGACAACTCCAGCCTCACCGGCATAATGACATTGATATTAAAACGACAATGAACTGGAAAAAGTCCGGGAAACACATGCCAAAAGACGACGTATGGAAAATGACATCATTTGCATTAACAGCAAGTAGTCTGGAAAGCGACATTGAAGCGTTAAACGACAGTAAAAAAGAAAGAGAGAGAAGATAACCTGCGAAATCCGTAACAAGCTTTTATTTTAATTTAAAAGAAAGAGTTAATAAGTTTTTCTTTCTACTAAAGCGATAACAAGTTAAGAGCTAAAAACAACAATAACTTGGGAAGACGAGTCAGGTGGAAGAACGAGAGAGAGCTAGAAAAACGAAATCAACATTGAAAGGACAATAACCTTGAGCTTGGGAAAACTACTAAAAACGACCATAAACCTTGAAAACGATATCAGCATGGACTGCAGTACCATGGAAAACGACATAAATTTTATTTGCTGCCAAATTAGGGTCTTATTTCAACATTAATCCATAATTATTTTTACCAATCAGTTACTCAGAAATAATTTTATGCTTGCTTCTTTCTATTGAAAAGCAATATTTTGAAGCTCCAAAGGAATATAACTACTTTCCCAGAATGCATCTCTTGTAGTGCAAATTGCTACCTCACAAATATGGGAGCCATAAACCATTAATTAGAAATTCTACAACCAAAAGAAAAGATGTCCAACAAATTCAACACCTAAATTTCCTCTCCTATATCTTTAAATTATAAATCTCAGATTATCATTCAATAAGCAAAACCCTTTAGAGGATAAGACACTTGAAAGTGTAGAAATAGTACAAAACGACTACTAAAAAAAAAAAAGCCCATTGACTAAATAGTCTACCTTTAGTTTGCGGAGAAATAATTGATGATTTCAGCTTCTGTTTTCAGACTTGAATAATAGATACAACATAAAAACAGTATTATTAATTTGTCGAAGTAATCAAGTGAGACATTTAGATGCGTTTAGAATTCATTCTAAAATAATTTTATTTTTTTGTATGAAAATGAAAATGAAACCGTTTTCAATCTCAGATAGTTTTTTCAAGAGCTTATTTTCAGTAGAAAAAATTCATTAATGTCTCTCTCTACTCGAGAGAGGAGAAAACATAAACAAAAAATGAAAAACGACTAAAAATTATTTTTAATTTATCTCTCATTTTACACTAAATTAAAAAATTAATTTTATTTCTATTTTTTTATTTTTAATTGTGTCAAATATAATTTTATTTTATTTTTTTAAAAAACGTAAAAAATAAAAACGAAAACAACTCCCTCCAAACACAGCCTTTTATTCTGCCAACATTTCCAAAAAACAGGGACCTAAAAAGTTCATTTTGACTTGGATATCTCCAACGAGGACTTTATTCGATTGTTAAAGCTTTTTCTTCCACATTATTATATAGATTTCTGGACCAAACTTGGTTTTGGCCGTTTTATGGAGCTGTCATTTGGTAACTGTTTTTTGCTTTTTGATTCTGCTTCTGTTTAATCATATGTATGAAATCCACTAATTTGGCTGTGTGATACATATTTCCTTAGCTGGATCTCACAATTGTTTAATAACCTGACCAGGTTGTGCTTTTTTGGTTATAATGCTTGGAAAATTCATACACATTTTGATTCCCCTTCATTACCAAAACGTGTAGACAAACAAAACAAAACAAAATTGCAAAATAGCATTTTAGTGAAACTTAAAAGCATCAAAACAACACTGCCCACTGGAATAAGTTTTGCATTGTTTTTGTGACACATAAATGTGTATGTTCCAATTTTCATGTACATTATTTTGGGACGTGGCTTTAGGTTTTGGCATAAGGGAAAAGGCTTTTGGGGGAATTGTTGTCTCCAATGATTTTAGAAAAAAGAGGAATAGTGACGGGTGCATAAAAGGTTGCCTTTCTCTGATAATTGGGTTTCTGTACAAGATGCTCTAAACTTCATGTTCTTATCAATATTCTTATTCTCCCCTACCCACCCACCCAATAAATAAATAAATAAACAAACAAAAAACAATCCCAAAGTTTCTTTGACATTCTATCTTCGTTTTTTTTTTTTTTTTTTTTTTTTTTTTTTTTTTTCCCTTGGCGTCATAGAATTTTCTTCAAAATCCCATTTTGTGTGGTAACTTTTAAATCCAAATTGTGCTTCTGATATGTAGAGCTTCTCCTTTAGATCAAGTAACATCACGAGGTCAAGTTTGTCGTCCCTAATTTTCTGTCCCATTAGTTATTTGTTTAATACCAATTTTCTATATCCTTAAAATTTAATTAGAATCCAATCACGTATTAATTATACTAGATTGAGCGCTTAAGCAGTTAAATGAAATGTTAAGATTTAATTAGAGAGCCAAGCCATAGAATATGAAGATGGGACCTCAAATTCCAACTTGTGATTTAAGTTGTTGGCCTTTTCTTTTCTTTTTTTTTTTTTTTTTTCCTTTTTTTTCAAAATCATGGTTTAAACTTTAAGCACATGTTATACCTCAACGGTTTTTAACTTCACTGTTTATGGCATGCAATCGTAAGCTTACAACTTAGAGAACAAGTGTGAAAACTAAGGATTATGGAATCGTACTCAAGCAGCATTTTTAGTACCATTTTGAACAAGAATTTATCATAAGATAATGGCAGAAACAAAATAAAAGCTTTCCAATCTAGATCAAACTATACATTGCGGTTTAGTATTATAAATTATAAGACAAGTATCACAAGACCACTTGAATATTCAGAATATTGTATAGCTTCCTTTGTTCTTATGAAGTTGATTTCATTTTCCTTGGCATGCAACCCAAAAAAAAAAAAAAAGAAGAAAAAAAAATTCCAAGAGTGACTGTTAAAAATAATGGGAACCAGTATAAATAGGGTTTACCGAATTAAAAGTTTGTCCACAACCAATTTCATCGATCTAGTACTGGTGAATTAATATTGCTACATTCTTTAAAAAAAAAAAAAAAACCGTTCTTTACTAATTAATTTCTTTATTCATTTTATTTTCATGCAGTACTACAAACTTAATTATTATATATTCTTCTTTATAGTGAGTATATTATCTTTCGAGTGGAAAATTTTCCCTCCGTTTATTTCTAGCATATATAACAGAAACATTTTCATTTCTTAGAAACATAAAGACAAGACAAAATCAGTTACTAATATTCAAACAAGCACACGGACTTTATATCCACTTTTCTTTTTGTCCATTTCCTATTCTTTACATATATATATATATATAT